>NC_038244.2:28859369-29007890 GCF_000004515.6 Glycine max
TACAGAGATTGTAGAAGATCTTTGGTGTTTTGATGATGATCAAAGAGCTTAGTAATCAAGGGCTTCCCACGAACACTAAGAGAATAAAGGTCATTCCTGAGTAAACGCACATTTTATCTATACAGGAAAATTTGGGGCTTCCATGACTTAAAAAACTTTTACAAAAGGTTTGTCCCATATTTTTCTATACTGTAGATGCAAATGCCTTTGGTGTTTTGATGATGATCATGATGAAGAAAAGCAAATGATGCAAATGATTCAAGAATACAAGCCACAACATCAAGATGATCACTAGTACATTAGGAAGGAAATTCCTAATTGATATAGCAAAAGGTTTGGCCAAGTAATGCATGTTAAAAAGTGTTTTTCAAGAGATTTACTCTCTGGTAATCGATTACCAGAGGATGTAATCGATTACCAGTGGCCAAAAATGCTTTACAACAGCTACTAAATATTTGAATTCAAATTTTAGACTGTGTAATCGATTACACCATATTGGTAATCGATTACCAGCAGTTAATAAACGTTTTAATTCAAATATTAAAGCCTGTAATCGATTACACAACTATTGTAATCGATTACCAGAGGAGATTTTCAGAAAATAACTTTCAAGAGTCACATCTATTCAAATGGTTTATGAATGGCCATCAAAGGTCTATTTATATGTGACTTGGAAACACGAATAATAAGAGAGAGTTTTTGATTGCCCAAAATGTCTTATCCTCTCAAAGATTCCTTGGTCAAACACTTGCATATTCAAATAAGGAATTGTGATTGATCTTCATTGTACAATCTGTCTCTTTCAAGAGAGATTTCTTCTTCTTTTCTTTTACTTCTGAAAAGGGGTTAAGAGACCGAGGGTCTCTTGTTGTAAAGGATTCCTGAACACAAGGGAAGGGTTGTCCCTGTGTGATTCAGACTTTGTAAAAGGATTTTACAAAGAGAGTGGAAAATCTCAAGTGGGTTGCTTGAGTACTGGACGTAGGCACAGGAAGTGACCGAACCAGTATAAATCAAGTTTGCATTTCTCTCTTCCCTTAAACTTCTTTTATTTATTGCTATTTATCTTTTGCCTTTAAAGAAGTTTATTCTGAATTATCTTTTGAGTAATTCATGTTAAGGATGCATTGTTAATCTAAAGAGAGAGAGCAAGATTTAAATTGGGGAATAGTTCTTGTTATCTTAATTCAACCCCCCCCCCCCCCCCTTCTTAAGATATCTGAGGCCACAAGGTCCAACATATACTTGTAGCACCACTCATTGAGTTGGTGACGAACCATGTTCCCTCATGGGAAGATGCCCAGGAAATGGGTTTTTCAGACCTTACCTTACTCCAACATAGCAAACACCACTAATATATATGTTTTTATTCTTTTTACAGGTGTTGAGGAAAGAACCCCAGAGTTTCTAGAACCTCTGGATTTGAGGTCAAATCCTTTCAAGGGGGAGGGAATGCAAGAGAAGGCCTTAGGATTCTCAGGAGCCTTAGGGTAGATTTCGGGCCCATGGGCTAAGTATGAGCGTACTTATCTTTGTACATATTAGATTAAGGTTTCATTGTTTTTGGGCCTTGTATTTAGGGCTCCATAATGTAGGTAGGGTGCCCTAGAAATGTAGGATTTTTCAGCCCTTGTATTTTAGGGCACCTAGACTATAGTTTTTGTATTAGGGGTAGTTTTGTAATTTCACATGCATTAAGTGAATATTTGATGTGTGTGTTGGGAAATAAATTTAATTGAATTGGGAGAAGCCCAATCCAATTAAATTTTAGAGGGGGAGGTGAGCATTTGTTTGCTACACCCCTATTGCCACATCATATAGTCACACTTTGTGCATTCCTTCATGCTTTACATGCCTCATAAAACCTAAGCACACTTAGTGGAGAATCTTGGACTTGATCTAGGATTATTCAAGTGAAATTTGAATATTCAAATTTCCCTCTAATTTTGTGTGACACTCAAGCTATAAATAGAGGTCATGTGTGTACTTTTTTTTAACTTTGATCATTTGAGAATTACACTTTAAAGTTCAGACCTCATTTGAGGCACAAAATTTTGTGCTCCTTCTCTCCCTCTCCCTCCACTCATCTTCTCCTCCTTCAAGCTCTTATCCATGGCTCCCTATGGTGGTGAGCTTGTCCTTGACTCATCTTTTCCTTGAAGTGGCATCTCCAATCATCTTTCTTCCTTCTCCATTCCGCTGCCATTCATCTTGAAGAAGCAAAGGACTCCATTGATGAAGAAGATCCAAGGCCTACAAGCTCCACATGGAGCTACGTCATTTTGTAAGGGACCAAGTGTCATTCTTCATGAGGGCTTCATATTTAGTTTTTATGGCTGCAAGCCATGTGGGATGAAAGGTGACCACCAGACTTTTCTTTTTCTTGTCCCCAAAATATCTTCTTTTCTTTAGTTGGGGACACTCATACTTCATGCGTCTAGGCTTTCTGAACTCAAAACAGATCTTGTTATTATCCTATTTGTATTTTTTTTAACCTTGTGTCCTTTCTTCTTGAGAAGTGTTGAAACTTCCCTTTTTTCTTCATCATTTATTTGAACTTCCTAGACATGAGGGTTACTTCATCACCTGTTGAACCTTTAAGGTTATCTGATTCGCCAGATTCAACCATCTGCACTTTAAGAGCTTTGGATATGCTCTTCTTTTCTTCTTCTAAAGCTTTTTTTTTTCCAGACTTGAGGGCAGGAAAGTCCTTATTTTGCAGATAATCTTTGTTTTGAAGGTGGACTTCGTGAACTCTTAAGATACATAGCAGCTCATCTCATGCAAAATTCTTTAAGTCTATAGCTTCTTAGATGGTTGTGGTCTTTGGTTCCCACACCTTAGAAAAGTTGTCCATCACCTTTAAGTTTATCTAGGCCTTGGAATACGTATGACAAAGGGCTTCCAAATTATTTAGAATAACTTGAAGTTTTCCAAACATATCTACACACTCCCCTTCCTTCATAGAGAAGCTTTCGTAGTGTCTAGTCAGAGTTGCGACTTTTCTGAGTAATCTCTTTGGCAGTTTTTAGTCTGTATATCTTGTTGTACTACTTTTTGGATAGTGCACATGTCAAAGTATATATGGCTTTGTGTTTAGCTCCATAATGGCCAAATCAGTTTCTGTCAATTCTACTTTTGGTTTGGGAATGGGAGTGTCCCTATTATGAAGAAGCCAAAGTCTGTACTAGGTGAACTTGATGCACATCTCCATTTTGTCCTTCCAATACAAATAGTCTTCACCTGTGAAACTTGGTGGCCTTGTGAGAGGTGCTCCCTTAACAATGAACTAATCAGTGTTGTTGTTATCTTCCATCTGGATCTTTCCCTTTCGACATTAATTCTCAGGTTCTCAACCCTTAGAGGTTAAGCTCTAATACCAAATTGTAAAGGAAAATATCACAAGGGAGGTTGAATTGTGATTTTAGAAATGTTTAAATCCTTTTCTTATACAACAAAGTTTTTCATCTAAAAAAAAACCTGTCAAAACAAATAACATATTTTTGAAACTATAGTGAGGCAATGACAAAAGATTTCACAAAATAGAATATATTATCGAACGTTTAAAAACAAATCCAAACCCTAGGTCAGTTAAAGCAGGAAAAAAAACAAGTAAAGATCAGACACAAGGAATTATATTGATTCGTTTCTACCACTAAGACTACGTCTGTAACACCCTGATATATATATCTATATATTATTAGTAATTATGTTTGATGTTTGATTATTTGTTGCGTTATTTTCATCCGTAATTATTTTTAAGGAAGTTAATTTAGTTAATAGAGGGGTGGATAGATAAGGATGTAGCTTCTCAAAGAAGCCTCTTGAGAAAGCTTCTCAAAGAAGCCACGAGGAAGCTTCTAGAGGAAGCTTGTTAATGAAGCTTCTAGAGAAAGCTACATGAAGCTGCCTCGGTAAAAACGCTGCCCAGCCTTCATTAACCGTTGGATCTTCTCGAAATGTGGTCTGCAATTTCACAAAACACCTTTCCATGATCTGACCGTTGGGATCTTTGAGAAGATGTCTGGAGTGTGCCAGAAGCCTCTTAATGAAGGAAGCCTCTTAATGAAGCTTCTAGAGAAAACTACATGGAGCTGCCTCGGTAGAAACGCTTCCCAGCCTTCGTTAACCGTTGGATCTTCTCGAAATTTGGTTTGCAACTTCACAAGACACTTTACCATGATTTAACCGTTGGGATATTTGAGAAAATATCTGGAGTATGCTAGAAGCTTCCGTTCCCGAGAGCATCTCTTATTTAAGCATTTCAGCCTTTGCTTTCTTGTAGCTTAGGAAAAATGCCATTTCTTCTTCTTTCTTTCTTCCAAATCCATTTCTAAAGTTCCAAGTACTTTCTCCATCACCCACATCCACCATTAGCCACCACAAACCATCATTGTTCTCCATTGAAAACCCACACCGAGAGGAACCCTTCAACCGAAGCAGAATTTCCAACTTGGCTTGCGGTTTCGGTAGAGAACGAAAACCCTAATCTGATCTTTCGTTTTCTTTCGAGGTAACCATGGTTCTACGCTTGTTTCTTGTTAGTTTCATCTTGCCTTTGCATCTTTTCTGACTTTGGAACCGCCATTGTATGTCTTATGCTTCCTTTGAAAAACTTTTGAGAAAGAGACTTTGTAAACGTTATCCTTTCATGAAATGCATGTTATTTTCGTAACCTACATTGAACCCCGATCACATTGGCGTGGTCGGAATTTCCAAATGATGTTCCTTTGTAAAACCCGAAATACTCTCAGCTCTTTCATGTAGTGATGTGGGTGTTTGACCCAGAGCACTGTTACTAGCTTTGTTTTCTTAAATCCATACTATGTCTCCTTCGTTTTGGCATGGTAGAGGCTTGTGTGGAATCGACAAGCAAGGACAAAAAGGAATCTTCAAGTGACGCGACGAGGAATCCGTGGGGTAGCTCACTATAGGTAAGGGGAGTTTATTATAAAATTTACCATTTTAACACCATAGTTAAGGTTAGGGAACCTAGCTATGAGGATATCTGCCTGTCCCTGTGCATGCTGATTTTTTCTTCAAAGAAAATTACGTTTTAACTAATGGGATGCGATATATATATTGTGATGAATGATATTGTTTTGGCTGTTTGAAGGCTGTGTGTGTGGAAATGATATTGTTGTGTTTGTTTGAATTGTTGTTGATGTTGCTATTGAGGATTTTAATTGATATGTGATGATAATGATGATTATGATGATATTGATTTGAGATGACATTGTTAATAAAGACCATGTCAACATGAATTGTTATTATTGATGAATATGTGAATATGAAATGAGGTTGTTGTTGTTGTTGATAACGTTATTGAGATGAGATGATATTTATGTTGTGAATGACATGGAAATACGATTTGTTCATTGATGTTGGAAATGCATTGGCATGTGCATGTTGTGTATGTTCGTGGGGGGCACTGTGCACTGACCTTTCAGGGTCTTTGGCACTAGCTTTTGGCCACGTTCATACGTTGGATGTTGTGTATGATCGTGGGGGGCACTGTGCACTGACCTTCCAGGGTCTTTGGCACTAGCTTTTGGCCATGATCATACGTCGTATGAAGTGTATGTCATGGGGGGGTAGAGTGCACTGACCTTGTCGGATGGCCCAGACGTGGGTAACTAGCGTGGTTAGAGAATCTAAGCATTCCTGAGGGGATGCTTAGGTGCTTTAATTGGTCCATGGTCTTTGGCACTTACTTTTGGCCGTGATCATAGCTCATACGACACAGGAAATAGAGTAACTGTGGCCAAGTGTACTTTGTACTAGGGGGCTGTCAACATAAAGTGCTTAGAGAGTTCACTTGCATGTGGAAAATTTTCAAAAAGAAAAAGACTTAAGTTAAAAGGATAATGCAACCAGATTAATACTTCCAAAGAAAAGAATGTTTTGTAAACACATTTTCAGACAATTTAAATATTTTTATTTGGCTATATTAGTATAAATCATCTCTAATCCATATTTTTTTTTAATATTATGTTCTTTTTTTTCATTTTCTTTTGATATACTTTGTGTTTTAATAACTTGAATTCAATATGATTTTGTTTATCAATTATTTTTGGATTTGTACATTACTTATACGAAATTTTATAAGTTTCTTTTTTTGATTAGTATTTCACTAGGTTTTAAAAATAATTAATTGGTTAAAGATGTCTTTAAGCAGGCTTTTAAACAGGCTCGTAGGTCAAGCCAGAACTTTTATGTAAGTCGAGCCGAGCCTCTAAAGAAAGTCTATGACAGGTAATGAGTCAAGTTTAAGCCTTGCGTATTCAACTCAAGCCGAGCTCAAGCCTAGTAAAACTTGACTTGGCTCATTTCCACCTCTACTTCCCAGACTTATAAAAGGGAGCCTCATGCACATAATTTTTTTGTTTTTGGGAAAACTATAATCACTATATCCATTAAAGTGGAATGAGGATATTGTCATGTGATATATATATATATATATATATTGGGATGAGACTATTTTTATTATTGTTGAAAAAGCTATAGTCCAAATATTGAAGACAGAGTAAAAACTATTTTTCAAATCTTTTGTAATCTATACTAATCATGTATAAAGTTTGCTAAGCATGGACAAGGATAGTTATTTTAAGAAAAAAGTGGGATGCATTATTATGTTGCCCAATTTCCATTCCAAAGAAAAAAAAAATATTTGAACACAAAGTTCAATAAAGTCTTACGTGGATGCCCACGTTTCAGTGGGCCAAAATTAATAAAGCAATAGCAAAACAGATTCAGTCATGAATACAAAATCTTTCTTTCTTCTTTGTCAATTTTTTTTTTTTAATCAAACAAAGACGTGCTAAGGTAAGGTAAAATGAAAAAGACAATCCTAACTATTGACATTACACTCATCGAAAGCCAAAACACCACACTTTACTATAGCCAAAAAAAATGTAATCAAGGAAGACACAATCATGTGAATTTGTAGCAAGAAAGAACATACCTATTCATAAAAAAATTCTTTCCTAATAAAAGAAGAGAATCGCACCAAATCAAATCATTGGTGGAGGTATCATGAGAAACAAGTCTATTGCACAAAAAATATCCTCACGATAAATGTGAAAAATAAATAAAGACATAAAAAGAATAAGATTAATACAATTTAGCCAAACTAATTACAATCACCAAACTAATTGAATCATGGATCCACAAATTTTCTTACTTCTGTACATAGTCAAATCAATCTACAAAATATTCTTATGAACATATGTGCGCAAGTCACTGGTCAACCACGGGAAGAGCGAAATAATCGCTTGATGATTGCAACTTTGGGGAGAGAATTCCTATTGTTGACGGGAGTAATTTGACGAGTGGTAACTTTCCCCATAGATGGTAATCTGAATGTAAGCGTCACTTGCTTTTCCAAAACATTAATCACCACGGACTCTGTCTCTACTGAAGAATAAAAAACATGTATCAAGTGTTAGCAAAAGAAATTCCATTAGGCTATTACAATGTTGTCACAAAGTTCATCAAATCAAAAAGAAAAACATCATTGCTAACTAATTTAACAAATGTTCTTGCGAACAAATATTCTAAGAATACTTGTTAAGAAGTACAGTTATATGATTTTTGTGTTTCATTTGTATTAATTAGATATTTTCATTTTCAATGAACACTTCTCTTCCTTTAATTTAACAGGCGGAACCCTTATATGAATAAATCGGTCCTACAAAAGCACAAAACCCGGGTTCTTATTATACCACTGTTAGTACAAGCAAATCAAACCAGAAGCGAAGGAATAATATAATGAAAGCAATGACTATTTTTTTAGCACAAATATTTTATATGATTCAGTTAGCATAAACTCACCGCATAATTTATCCTATCAACCAATCTTGCATTGCTATATTATTGAAAATCATTTACTTTTGTGAAAATGACTTTAAAAGTTATACATAATTACATAGGGTGTTATTTCATTATTTGATAGTTTAAAATTCTTTTCAGTTTAACTTCTATAAACTTTATATTGTAAAAAACTAATACATGATAAATCAATAACAAATCGTGGTAAGCATAATCTTTGATGAAAGTTAACAAAATTTTATGATTGAATAAAGGCTTAAATATGTATAAGGTCCCTGATAAAAGATCGAATTTTATTATATGTCCCTAATAAATTTTTTTGTTGTTTTGAGTCACCGATATATTAAAATTTTTATTTTGAGTCGCTATCATCAATTAAGTGATTATGTGTCATCTTATAAATTGATCTTTCCAACTTTATCAATAATTGTGATGATGTCATGTCATCACTTAATTGATGATAAAGACTCAAAATAATAATTTTAATATATCAGAGACTCTAACAACAAAAACATTTATTAAGAATCTAGAATAAAATTCAATCATTTATTAAGACTCTAATAAAAACATTTATTAAGAATCTATAATAAAATTTCATCATTTATTAGAAATTTTAAACATATTTAAACCTTGAATAAAATATAAAATCTCATTAGTTTTGTCCATACATAACCTGTCTAGCCTAAAATCTTTCTACAAAAGATGTATCAAAATTAAACTCTATTAATATTTGGGTGAATCATGCTTGACTAAACGATAAGTTTGAGATGGCTTTGTTGTTTCCTGTGTCTTCATACCTATGTGGCTTTATGGCTTAGAGGTAAGCCACTAAAGGGTAAGATCAGACTACTTAGAAGATGTCAAATTACACAATTAACAATACCATGGGTGGTTAAGAGAACAATGAGCTTCCAGAAGAACCAAGAACAGAAGATTCCAAAGCCAGAGTTAATAAAAGTAAGTAACAATAATAAATGTTTCATGAATTAAATTTCTCTTACGCTTCATGCCAAAACATATGCCAGCCTATTCCTAGGTGGAAACCAACAAGGACCACCTCTTATGAATGATGTATGCATTTCCTCTCTCTTCCTCTTGGGAATCAAATGCTCCTGTTCATCCTAGAAAGTGTTTTCTTAGGAATCAATTATTAATTTTTCAAAAGAAAAAAAAAATCTTTCCCTATACACCTTCAAAATCAACCAAAAGCTTGCCAAACATACGCAACAAACTAATCCATAAAAAAATCACTCTTGAAAGGAAGTATTCCAAATTACAACTAAAGGGAACATAACAAACAAGCTTACCATTCATTTTTGCAATAATGTCAGTAACCCTCTTCTGGTACCTCTCACATTGCATGTCTGCAGACAGAACAACCTCCTGAACCTGCATTTTACCACAGCAGAAGCAACCAAGCCATCAACACAAAACTCTAGAAATATCCATCACCAAAAACCTCAAAATAGAGTGTAAGCTAAACTAAAACACAAACCTGAGGCATTGACAAGGACTCCATAGAAGCTAGACTAGTCCCACTCCCACCAAGAGGAAAAAAACCCTTTGGTCTTCTTACACCAACAACCAGTTCTTGAACCTCTTTATTAGCACCATCTTCACAATCCATACCTGTGATTAGGTGTGCAACAGATTCATACAGTGCCTTTATATGTATATTTAATAGGTTTGCAGCCTCAATCCCATCCTAAGAGAGAGAGAGAGAGAGATAGTGCAGCAAACGATGTATGAACAGCTCCTATTACACTGATGGAACAACCCCATCTCAAATGTTAAGTAGTTGGCTGAAAAGAGAGAATAAAAAAAATGTACAGGGGCATAATGGCACAGTATGGTAAAGTGAAAAAGGTTTTATGCCAAATTGACAGAGATTGTTAATTGTTGTTTCACTAGCGTGCAGAAACAGCCCCACATATATACATAGTGCTTAATTGTTTTTTTTTCCTTCACAATGATAATTAATATTCCGTCAAGGTTGCTTATTAAACCAGCTTCTTGGCTAATTCAATGAATCAATTAAATTAAGAAAAAAATTATGCACTGACGCTATAAATTTTTTTACATAACCATCTAATCAAAACTCATCATATATATAATAAGTTTATTAACTTTTAAATTATTATGTTAAAATAATTTAAACGATAATTTATTATTAAATAATAATATAAAATTATTTTATCCCGTCAATACACTAGCGTCAAACTCTTAAACTAATAATGTTTAAGGGGTCTTGTCTTGACTCAGCATCAAGAAAGCGACTAAACAAGCCAAGCTGACACTGTTTACAAGTGTTAGCGACTAAGCAAGCCAAGCTGACACTCTTTACAAGTGTTGTAATTATAGATGGTTACTTTGATAATGCCTTGGCTTAAACAAAGAGTAAAGGATGAAGGTTATCTTGACGGTGATCATTTTTTGTCCATGGTAAATGGTAATTAATCACTTATAAAAAATTTAGAAAGCATTTAACAAAACCAAAATATTTAAAAACATAAAATTGTTTGATATTTGTTATGATAAATAATTAAAATAATTTAATAGAATACACAATGATTTTTAATATGGTTAAATATTTATTTAGTCTGCATTTAAGAAAATGTTTGTTTTTAGTCTATAAGAGTATCTACAATGTAATTGCTTAAATAAATTAAGTCACATTTAATTTTGGATTGAAAAAACTCTTCTTTTTTTTGTAGTAATCAACTAAGCAACGATTTTTTATATAAACAATTTACTTAAACAACACACTGTCAAGTTATCAACTTTAATGAAAATATTTGTTAAGTGACATTGGTTAACTTCAAATAACTTGTTTGAGCACTAAGTTGAAGATGCTCTAAATCATCTTCTTTTACTTATTATTTTTCTTAATGTGCGAGGTGTGATCGTTCCTACAGTTAATTGAAGGAGAGAAAGAAAAAGAATTACGTCTAAATAAATTGTCAATTTCATCTCTAAAATAGTAGTATCTCCCGAATAAAATAATTTAAGTAATTTTTAATTATTAAATATTAATCATTTTAGTCCTTAAATTGATGTTTTTTAGTAAAATTAAAAGACCAATTTACAAGATTATTTAGGAAATTACATAGTATAATTTCTATTACTTCGATGAACACTTAAGTAATATTTTAATTTTAGAGACAACTTAAAAGAGAGAATAATACTTTAAAGATGAAATTGAAAATTTACTCTTTCCATAAATTAGAGAGTAAAAATAAAACGGTCTTTTGAGAAACTGAAGAACATTTACTAAATTACATACACTAAAAAATATTTAAGGGTTTTCAATAAATATTCTAAGGGCCATGTTAGGATAACCTTTTTAAACAAAAGTTTACTACTAGACTAGCATTGGATCCACGACCGTAGGCCACAATGCGTATCTAAAAGTCAAACAAGTGGCTCCTCCTTGTAGACCCAAAACTACAATAATACAAATAAGAATAAAAAAATAAGTGTTCTTTCCCTTCTTATCCTATTCATTTGTCTATTGGAGATGGTCCATTTCAAGGTCAGCAGCCAATTTACCTCATATTCCACTCTTGATAAAACTAGTGGTATACATTTTCTCTAAGTGCTGTAATTAGTATTTATTATTCTACTATATAAGATCTCAAGTCTCAACATCCTTTCACAAACTTTAAATTTTCATTTTTATAATCGATTATGAAATTAATCTTAGATTTGAAATGTAATCGATCTTAAAGTTTTTCATTTTTTTTCCAAAAAATTATTCTACAGGTATCAAACTTAAGTGCTATGTAATATATATGATCAAATTTAACGCGGCAAAGAAATGCTTAACTGGGCATTAATAAGCACGAGTACCTACTGCTTTTTTCCTTCGAAATTCTAATTGGATGGATCCATTCATGTATTTACACTAGGCGGCTATATGACTAATTTAGATGATTGGGATTGACCAGTGGGGGAGTCGTATTCAACTTAATAGAATATCATGATGAGAGGTTGGGAGATTTAAACTCAAATTCGATCGTCATCTTACTAAGCATTAATATCTGCGTTACAAATAAAAAGGAGAAAATGCGTAACTCTTTTACGTTTTAAATCTCTACTCTTTTACGTTTTATATCACATTTATAGCTATCAAATTGGTTCTAATCTGTGAATTGAGTTGCAAAATAATTTGCTAGTGTCCTGAGTTATTCTGACCTGATACACCTAATTCACAACTTAAATTGACACATGATCTGTTTTAATTTTTTTTTTTTTTTTTGAATGTCATCACCACACCTTCAAATCAATCCATTATTTATTAAGTGATAACTATAACTTTTATGGAAATTTTTTATATATTTCTGTTATAAAGTTATATAATATTAAAGAAATAAAATATTAAATTCATATACAAAACATTCAATATCATATTATCACGAACATAATAAAATTAAAAATAAATAATACAAATGATAAAAACTTTTTGTTTGTACAAATTTTTAAATCTAACTAATAATTCAGTCATATTGTAGTAATTCAGTCATTTTATTAATCATTAATCTTAATTTTTAAACTTATAAAACTTTAGAAACGTTAACTATTTAACTCAAAATTCAGCTCAAAATATAAAAGAACAAGCAAACTGCTATGCTATTCTTATAGGAGAAGGTTAACACAAATTACATTGGATCATTCCCATATGAAAAAAAAGAAAAAAAAAACACTATCTTATCCTACAAGTCAAAGCCATCCTCGGTTATTCCACTACGTTACACTTTTTCCTATGCCAAAACTTGTATGGCATCATCCTTGCCTCCTTGGCTTCGATGCCATAAACCACAAAACTAATGAAAGGTTGGGGAAGAAAAAGACTAACCTAAGATAAATTTCTATGTTAACAAAGGAAATTGACGAAGAAAAGAGATCCTGGATGAAGATCTGGACAAGACAGGGCATCGAAAAGATGCATTAAGGTTTAGGGGCTAAATAAGTACATACTTGAAGGCAAAGGAGTGAGAGTAGAGAACCCAGAAACTAAGAAATGGATCAAGGAGTCACCTACACATAACCATGTTAGTTAGAGAAGGCACAACTGAAGAACTGAAGATGGAAGGATCCCCAACATACTTGCAGTCATCATGATCAACTTTTAATGATGCTGGGATCACAAAACTGTCAGGAGCATTTGATGTGACAACATTCGGCGACCTCTTCTGATGGGTGTCAGTGCACTGTGGCTTCTGATATGAGGTGGCGCTGCTCCAGCGTCTCCTCTTTCTGGTGGTCTTCCACCTTAACTGGGATAACAAATCATTCTTCAAAAGGTCTGGAACCACTTCAGGCTTTCTTGGTCTATCCTTATCAGAATCCAAGCAAGTATCTGATTGCCCGGATTGTATTACATCTCTGGTGGTTGCTCCAGTTGATTGGCTGTTATTGGAATTTTGCTTTGTTTTCAAGCTAGATAAAACAGAAGCCACAAGATCAGGCCTTTCCCTCACATATATCCACTCATTCCCTACCCAATCTTGAGACACTCTCAAGTTACCAGGACCAAATACTGACACCACTTTTTCCCCTGCAAAGACATTACACCATAGGGATTAATCAAAATTTAAACATAAAAATCAAAGTAATAATCTAAGTACCAAAAGAATAGTTACCAAGCTAATTTAACATAGAAAGAGGAGAAAGGCATACCTGGGAAATAAACATGATAATTAGCTTCGGAGTCCTTTTGAACAACAATGCCTTCCCACCATCCATCATGCCACCAAGCATCAACAACAAAACCAACATCACCGACCCACGATAATTCTCGTTTGTTGGATGGTGGATCTGGCCGGACCATGGTCCTCCCGCGCATTCGAAGACCCAGGCAGTCAGCCACTGCTATTCTGGAAGCTAAAACCCATTCCTTAACCAAAGAAGAAAAAAACTATATTAGTCTCTACATATAAACAAAATTATTCTTCCATGAAAGATTATATAGATAAAAAGAAGGTTTCAACACACCTCAAGCTTCTTGGTTTCATCGACCGCATCCAGAATGTCTTGATATTGCACCTTGACTTTATCTTTGTGCTTCTTAATGACAGAAGCTCTAAACCAGCATCCTCTCATCCCACTGTCTTGAGAGAGGACCTCGACTTGGGAACCTACAATTAAATGGTGTGAAGCATGTTCATTTTTCCCTTTAATGGTTGCTGTCTTGTTTGTGTGCCCAACCAGTTTCCCAGAATTGTTTCCAGTATTGCTGTTATTCAGATTTTCTGTACTAAGGCCAACCAGATCAGCTGCTTCTTTGGCATCAGCTGCTTCAGTAAGGCACAGCCTCTTCTTAGGTCTGACAAAAGCAGTAGATGTATGATTTTCATCAAGTTCCAGGCTAACATCAGATTGCCCGGAACTCCCACTAGACTTCAAGTCCAATTGGGCATACATGTACCTGAGAATTTCCTGTTTCCAATAACCCTTAATCCGTGTTATATCAAAGGGTTTCACATCATCATTATCGAACTGGTGGTTGCACATGAATGGTTCCAAGTGAGTACGACAGGCCTCATTCTGAAACTTTTTGTAATGCCCAGGACTGAGCACGAAAGCCAATCCATCTATGCATTCAATACTCAGATCTTGAAGATAAAGAGAAAAGAAAACCTCTCTGTCACTAAAACTGTGCGGCAAAGCAATACCAACCTCATCAATTTTGTGAAACCAGCGCACCACAACCATCCTGTTGCCTCTGGAATCCTCATAAAGGTCTTCCAAGTAGGCAACTAAACGCTTGTCCTCTTCTGCCAGAACAAATACAAAATCATGCACCTGAAAACATTTAAAATCGCAACAACAACAAAATCCCCAGAGTCAGACTACAAATGATGTGTGGCCAACCAAAAAAAAGAACTCAATGAAAAGGGTAAATGAAAAACAAGACTCACGGATATCTGAAAACCATTTCTTTTATATGCCTGATAGTGCTTTCTTCTTTTCTTACACGTCCATGGCAACCCTATCCATGAGAACTCTTTTGTACAACTGTGCATCTTCTGCAATTGATTGTCCTGAATTACGAAAACAACAAAAAAAAAATAATACAAAATAGATACTATTAAAAAGAGCCGAAAAACAAACCCAGATAACCAAGATAAAAGGGGTATTATATTAGCATAAGCAACAATACCTTCAAGGCTCCAATTTCAGGTTCATAACCATGTTTTCCCACCATAACCGCATCCCCTGAAGACGAATCTGAAAGATTGAAAACGCAAAAACAACAAATTTAATTTCAATTACCGAATCCAAATATGCAGAAAAAAACCAAAAATTAAAACATTTCCCAAACCTCATCACAGAGATCCCCCACAACGAAAAAAAACATCTCAAGTTTTAAAACAAAAAGAAAAAAAAATACGAATATACCATTCAATTTCAGATCCAGCCAGCGGAAATCTCGCCCTAAGCAAAATTAAAAAAAAAAAAAACCCTCAAAATCTGAGAAATCCCAAGTAAGGCTGAAACAACGCGGCGTTTCGAATCTAAGGGCGAAAGCGCAAACCTGAAACAATTGAATCCAGCCAATCAACAACCTCTCTGCGCGACCTGAGCTTCAAGTAAGGCTTAAACAACGCGGCGTTTCGAATGGCGTAGCGATACGACATGTGTCTGAGGAGGCTCTTCTCTTTTCCCAAAACGGCCAGATCCGAGCCACCGCCTCTTCGTTTAAGCAAGTAATGAACCTCCCTCCTCCCCTTGTCGTTCGACACGAACACCTCGTCCCAGCTCACGTACACGACGCTCTTCTTCTCACACGACGTCGTTCCCATCCACCCACTAAAACAACGACACAGCCTCAGCGTTCCGAACGAAACGAAACAAAAAAAAAAAGAAAAATAACGAACAGGGCTGGCTCTGAGGAGAAAGTAGAAAAAAAGAAAGAAGAAAGATTGGGAAAGAGAGACAGGGTTTGAATTGCGATTTATATAAAAAACGTTGGTTCTAGGGTTTCGAGATCTGGGAGATGGATCCGACGGTGGAGATTGGCTTTGACGCAGGAAAGGAAAGGAAGTTAAGCGGGGAGGCGAAGTTACGAAAGTGCCCCGGGGATTTGGTAGAGTTACGGGTTTGCCAATTTTTTGGACAGAAAAAAAAAAACGCAGATGGAAATCGATGGTGTCGCCCGAAATTGCCGGTGGAGAAAAGAAAGAATGGAAAGACTCGATCTCTCTCGATGCCAGGTGGACGCATTGCCAAAGTAAAAAGAGTGTTACTTGGTGCACATAGCATTTTTGCTGCACATAGCATTTTTGCTGGACCACCCAGCACGCAGGATGAAAGGGCAATGTCCTTCACCCTTTGCTATAAAATCAAATAGTGACTCGTCCGTACAAGTTACTATTTCCCTATAAATGCTTATTTTTCCTTGTCACTGTTGAGCTTCTTCCTTCCTCTTTGGCTTCCTGCTTCTTCTTCCTATTCCATAGGACTTGTCGTTCGTGCGTTCATGCATTCGTGCTTCGGTGACGTGAAGTTGCTGATGTTTGTGGTTGTTGTTGTGTTCATGCATTGTTGCTTCTTCTTCTTCTTCTACAAGGGTTCTCCTTCGAGGTAAGTTATTCTTCTTATACTTCGTGTTTGTTACTGATTATTGCTGCTTGGACGATGCCACTTTGGATGTTTGTTGCTGGTTGTTGCTACTTGTTCTCCTTCTTCATTGTGTTTTTCTTCGTGTTCACTGTGTTTATCTTCTTCTTCATTGCGGTTTTGTTCCTCTACATGTGCCTTTGGTTTGTGAAAAAAGTCATACGGATCAGCAATCCGTATGAATCATACGGATTATCAATCCGTATGAACTATACGGATTAACAATCTGTATGAGCCATACGAATCAGCAATCCGTATATTTTTTTTTAAAAAAATTATTTTTATTTGAAATAAAAGTATGGATTATTTTTAATTGAAAATATTTATATGTGAATTATTTTATAAATTGTTTAGTATGTTATTTACTTGTTTATTATTGATTTTGTGTATGATTTATTTATTATTGAATTTATGTATGAAATATTTATGTTAGTTATTAGTAAGATTATATTATATTAGATTTGAAAAACAAAAATTAGATTAGAAAAAATAAATTTGTTAAAATTTATGAAACGAAAATTTAATTTGTAAAAGATTGTTTGTTTAAGAAAATGAGTGAAAACCAAAAATAACATCTTAGTTATAAATAACATTAGATTAGGTATTAGGAAGTAATGGTTTTATGTATGAAAAAAATGTTAGTTACTATTAAGATTAGATTTTAGATTAGATATTAAAAAAAAGTTTGAAACCATATTTCAAAAAGTTGGTAGTTATTTTTAGAAAATGATTGAAAAATAAATTTAACATATTTAAAAATGATAGTTAGTTTCTAAGAAAGATGAAAACATATTTTAACGAATTTGGAAATTGTTAGAGGATGATTGAAAAAAAATATTTGAAAATGTAACTTAGTGAAAATAAAGATTGAAAACCTAATTTAAATTTTTTTGAAAGTGTTAGTTATTTTTAGAGAATGATTAAAAACAAAAATTAAAATATTGAAAAATGTTAGTTTGTGAAAATAAAGATTGAAAACATATTTTTAAAAATATAGATATTGTTATCTTTTTAGAGAATGATTAAAAAAAATATTTAAAAATGTTACTTAGTGAAATAAAATAATGAAAATATATTTTTGAAAAGTTGAAAATTGTTACTTATTTTTAGACAATGAGTTTTTAGGTAAAAATAATAATTGAAAGCAAATTATAAAAAAATTTACAGTTTTTATTTAATTTTAAAAAACGATTGAAAAAATACAAAAGTTGTTAATTTTAGGTAAAATACTCTTGAAAGAATTTTTTTTTTGTAATAAGTGATTGAAAACAAAATATAAGATATTTTTAAAAGCTTGAAAGCAAAAAAAGATTGAAAGCACATTTTTAAAAATTGTAAAATTGGTAGTTATTTTTAGAGAATGATTGAAAACAATAATTAAAATATTTAAAAATGTTAGTCAGTGATTATAAAGATTGAAAACCTATTTTAAAAAAAATTTAGATTTTGTTAGTCTTTTTTAGAGAATGGTTGAAAATAAACATTAAAATATTTAAAAATGTTAGTTAGTTAAAATAATAATTGAATACGTATTTTCTAAAAATTTAGAAATTGTTAGTTATTTTTAGAGAATGATTGAAAAGAATAATTAAAATATTTAAAAATGTTAGTTGGTGAAAATTAAGATTGAAAACGTATCTTTTAAAAAAATTGAAATTGTTATTTGTAGAGAATGATTGAAAATAAAAATTAAAATATTTTAAGATGTTAAAGTTAGTAAAAAAAATGATTTGAAGGCAATTATAAAGAAGTTTCAATTTTAAATTATGATTGAAAAGAAAATTTAAGATATGATATGTTAAAATGTTAGTTAGTTAGTTAAAAAAAACTAAATAGGATGCAAATAATGGTTAAAACTAGAGGTCTTGGTTGGGCTTTAGGCCGAGCAATAGGAAAAGCCTTGGGAAGGAGAGACGCGAGTGACGATGATGCCCCCCAGCAGTGAAGGCCTACTACATCAGCTCGTAGACAGTGACAACAAGAACGTGTTGTCAAGGACCCTCCTACGGCCGCGGAGGAAGAGCAGCCAATATATATATATATTATTAGTAATTATGTTTGATGTTTGATTATTTGTTGTGTTATTTTTATCCGTAATTATTTTTAAGGAGGTTAATTTGTTGGATCGAGTGGCCTCAGAATAATTAAGAAGGGGGGTTGAATTAATTATTCCTAAACCTTTACTAATTAAAAAATTACTCTTTTAAGGCTTTTACTAAATTGTTAAGAGAATGAGGAGTAGAAGAGAAACTTAACAGAAAGTAAAAGCGGAAATTAAATGTACAGCGGAAAGTAAAAGAGTAGGGAAGAAGGAAACAAACACACGAGTTTTTATACTGGTTTGGCAACAACCCGTGCCTACATCCAGTCCCCAAGCGACCTGCGGTCCTTGAGATTTATTTCAACCTTGTAAAAATCCATTTACAAGCAAAGATCCGCAAGGGATGTACCCTCCCTTGTTCTCTTTGAACCTAGTGGATGTACCCTCCACTAGAACTGATCCACAAGAGATGTACCCTCTCTTGTTCTCAGTCAAACCCAAGTAGATGTACCCTCTACTTGTACCACAAAGGATGTACCCTCCAATGTGTTGAGACAAAGATCTCAGACGGTTAAACCTTTGATACTTTGTGAATGGGGATACAAAAGAATTCTCAGGCGGTTAGTCCTTTGAAAACTTTTGTATAAGGGAAAGGGAAGAATCAAAAGAATTCTCAGACTGTGTCGTTTTGAATTCTTTGACAAGGGAGAAGGGAGACACAAAAGAATTCAAGCGGTTAGTCCTTCGTTCTTTTGGAAAAGGGAGAAGAGAGATACAAAAAGAATTCAGGCGGTTAGTCCTTGGCGAATTCTTTTTGGCAAAGGGAGAATGGAATGAAAAAGATGAATAGCACAAGTTTTTGAACAAAGAACTTTCTTCAAACTCCATTGAAAATGTTCTACTTGTTGAAGGTCTTAAGCACAACCTGCTTAGTGTTAGTCAATTATTTGACAAAGGCTATCCAGTATCATTTGATTCTCAAAAATGTCTTATAGAACATAAGCATGACATTAATATAAAGCATGTAGGATATAGAGTCAACAATGTTTACATGATAAACTTAAGCCTAAAAATAGAAAACAATCATTGCTTTCTTAGCAAAGATGATGATCCATGGTTATGGCATAAAAGAATTGCTCACATAAACATGGATCACTTAAATAAATTAATTTCAAAATATTTAGTAGTTGGTTTGCCTAAATTGAAATTTGAAAAAGATAAACTATGTGATGCATGTCAAAAGGGCAAACAAACTAGAGTCTCATTCAAACCTAAAAATATTGTTTCAACTACTCAACCCTTACAATTATTGCACATGGGTTTATTTGGTCCATCTAGAACCATGAGTTTTGGAGGAAATTACTATGCCCTTGTTATAGTTGATGATTTCTCTAGATATACTTGGACATTATTTATTACTCATAAAAGTGATGCATTCCAAGCATTTAGAAAACTTGCTAAAGTTATACAAAACAAGAAAAATCTTAAGATTGCATCTATTAGAAGTGATCATGGGGGTGAGTTTGAAAAAAAAGATTTTGAATCATTTTGTGAAGAACATGGTATTGAACACAATTTTTCTACACCTAGAACCCCTCAACAAAATGGAGTTGTTGAGAGGAAAAATAGGTCATTGGAAGAAATTGCTAGAACTTTATTAAATGATACTTTTCTTCCAAAATATTTTTGGGCTGAAGCGGTCAATACTGCATGTTACATCATGAATAGGGCCTTAATAAGACCCATTTTAAAGAAAACCCCATATGAATTATATAATGGTAGAAAACCCAACATTTCACATCTACATGTTTTTGGTTGCAAATGCTTTGTGCTCAATAATGGTAAAGATAATCTAGGAAAATTTGATGCAAAATCTGATGAAGGTATCTTTCTTGGATATTCATTACAAAGCAAAGCATATAGGATATATAATAAAAGAACTATGAATATTGAGGAATCCATTCATGTTACCTTTGATGAATCAAATGCTATCTTGTCAAGAAAGAATATGCTAGATGATATTGCAGATTCTTTAGAACAAATGCATATTCATGGACAAGATTCTAAAGGAAATGATAAAGGAAACAATGAAGATCCTCCAGAAGAAGTCAAATCCAATGATGAACTTCCAAAAGAATGGAAAGCTTCAAGAGATCATTCCCTTGACAACATTATTGCTGATATCTCAAAAGGGGTAACAACTAGACATTCTCTTAAAGATTTATGCAATAATATGGCTTTTGTATCTATGATTGAAACTAAAAATATAAAAGAAGCCATAGTAGATGATAACTGGATCATTGCCATGCAAGAAGAACTAAATCAATTTGAAAGAAACAATGTGTGGAAACTAGTAGAAAAACCTGAAAATTATCCTGTCATAGGAACAAAATGGGTTTTTAGAAATAAATTAGATGAACATGGCATAATTATTAGAAATAAGGCTAGGTTAGTAGCAAAAGGGTATAATCAAGAAGAGGTAATAGACTATGAAGAAACATATGCTCCAGTTGCAAGATTAGAAGCCATTACAATGCTCTTAGCATATGCATCCATAATGAATTTTAAGCTCTATCAAATGAATGTTAAAAGTGCTTTTCTAAATGGCTTAATTCAAGAAGAAGTATATGTTGAACAACCCCCAGGTTTTGAAATCCCGGATAAACCAAATCATGTTTATAAATTGCAAAAGGCTCTTTATGGTTTGAAACAAGCCCCTAGGGCGTGGTATGAACGTTTAAGCAATTTTCTCCTAGAAAAAGAATTTTCTAGAGGAAAAGTGGATACCACATTGTTCATAAAGAGAAAGCATAATGATATTTTGTTGGTTCAAATATATGTTGATGATATAATTTTTGGATCTACTAATGATTCATTGTGCAAGGAGTTTTCCCTTGATATGCAAAGTGAATTTGAAATGTCAATGATGGGAGAACTAAAGTACTTCCTGGGATTACAAACCAAGCAAACTCAAGGAGGTATATTCGTCAATCAAGCCAAGTACTGCAAGGAATTGATCAAAAGATTTGGGATGGAAAGTGCAAAACACATGGCTACACCGATGAATACTAGCTGTTACTTAGATAAAGATGAATCTGGTTAGTCTATAGACATGAAACAGTATCGAGGTATGATCGGATCTCTTCTCTATTTATCTGCTAGTAGACCTGATATTATGTTTAGTGTATGCATGTGTGCTAGGTTTCAATCCAACCCCAAACAATCACATTTGAGTGCAGTAAATAGAATCATGAGATATCTATTAGGTACAATCAATTTAGGATTATGGTATCCTAAGAACTCAACACGTAACTTAATAGGATATTCTAATTCTGACTTTGCCGGATCTAAAACTGATAGAAAAAGCACAAGTGGAACTTGTCAATTCATTGGATCTGCTCTTGTCTCATGGCATAGTAAGAAACAAAACAGTGTTGCTTTATCCACTGCTGAAGCGGAATATATTTCTGCCGGCAGTTGTTGTGCACAGATTTTATGGATGAAGTAACAATTATCTGACTATGGTATCCTTCTTGATCGCATACCTATTAGGTGTGATAACACTAGTGCCATAAATCTATCCAAAAACCCTGTACAACATTCTAGAACGAAACATATAGAAATTAGGCACCATTTTCTAAGAGACCATGTTCTAAAGGGAGATTGTTTGCTAGAGTTTGTTGATACAAAGAATCAGGTTGCTGATATCTTTACAAAACCTCTCCCAAAGGATATATTCTTTTCAATAAGAAGAGAATTAGGCCTTTTAGACCTTAGTGATTTGGATAGGTAAAGTTTATGATTGATTGATTGTGTTTTGATTAAGTATGACGCTTGCTTCTGTTTAATATATTTTCCTTTTCTTGTCGGTATAATTAAGTCTTAAGATAGTATAAGTTTTTAGACTTAGAAATAAGTTTTCTTTTAGGAAAAGGCTATTGTTTTGTTCTGGTAATCGATTACATGAATACTGTAATCGATTACACTAGAACAGATGGCTTGTAATCGATTACAGTATTCATGTAATCGATTACCAGTAGGCTGCCTCCACCTGTAATCGATTACCATTACTTGTAATCGATTACAATGCGTCCTGGTCTATAAATACCACGTTTTTCAGAAACCCCTGCGCAGTCTCTTCCTCTTTGCGACGTCCCTCCATTCCCAAACCTTCAAACCTTCCTATCTTACTCATTTCTTCATCAAAACGACTCCCATAACTTGTAATCTTCTTCTTTTTCATTTTTCTTTTGATTTCACCGATTGAAATCTACAAAAACTCCATCATATGGCAGAATCATCAAAGAAACGTAAGGGTTCATCCACCTCCACTTCGGCTTCAAGAGCTCATCGTTCCGGAGCCACCAGCGCATCCACAACACCAATTCCACCCTTCTTATCCTCTTCCACTTTCTTCTGAAGAACAACAGAAACGATACTCAAACCTTTTCTCATCTCGTTCCATTATTGGCCTTAAGTTCATAGATATGGAATTCTTTTCTGCTGAAAGCTTTGATTTCATTCAAGCATTTCAGAACTTAGGTCTCATACATTTCATGTCATTACAATTGCCTGTTTATCCTGAATTGGTTAAAGCCTTTTATTGTAACCTTGAAATTCAGGAAAGTACTTTGATTTCTGAGGTTTTTGGGATAAAAATGGTCATTGACCAATCCCTTTTCCATGACTTAACCCAATTGTCTAGTGACGGTGTACCATTTGAAGGTACACTGAATGAAGATTGGAAATTTGATTTCTCTGCACATGATGCCCGCCAGTTGGTTTGCACCAACCATGCGGATATGACTGGACATCTTCTTGCCGGGTCATTGGCTTTTGAAAGCTGGATCCTTCATTATCTCATTGTGCGTATTTTGCTTCCACGATCTTCCAACCTTGCCCGGGTTTCTGAGGAAGATCTTGTTATCATGTGGGCCCCGGGCGTCAACTTGATTGGGCACACTTAGTCAGATATCGCATGCATAAGGCATTGCGATTAAATGCTCCATTGCCATATCCACACCTTGTCACTCTCTTTCTTCACCATTTTCAAATTCCTCTTGATTCTGAACCTTATGTTCCAATCAAGAGATCCTTTTTAATTGGTGCTGCTGTGATTGCTTCTTTTGGTTACCGCAAAGAGCATGATGGCTCTTGGGTCAAAAAGGGTGCTCAACCCGCTGATGATGAAGGCAATCTACCAGTTGAAGATAATTCCTCTCTTCTTCGAAGGCTTTTGGCAAGTTTGATGGTCTTCAGACTTTTGTTGGTGACAAGTTTGATGCCATGGAATTGCAAGTCGACATGCGGTTCGATGCCATGGAATCAAGGATCACCAAAGTTGAAGACGATGTCTCCTTCATCCGTACTTGCTTTGATCTACCACCACCGCCTCCATCATCCTCTTAGCTTATTTGTTATTATTATGATTAAGTATTATTAGTACTATGTTTTTTTGCCATGTATTTGGCTTTTTGCTACTCTAGTTATCGTAATCGTGCACTTCTATTATATTTCTCGACTTTCCTTTGGTTGGTTATGACAATGTTTGGATCTATTTTGGTTTAATGTTTGGCTCTGTTTAGATATTAATTGGTTTGCTTAGTTCTTTTTGATGTTGCCAAAGGGGGAGAGAACCTAGAACTTGGGTTAGAAATCAATTAAAATCATTAAAGTTAGGCATACATGCCAAAAGATAGGGGGAGTAAGGGCTGTGTGAACGTGCTATCATCTTGTATATAACTTGTCTTGATTTCAGGGATTGTCATCATCAAAAAGGGGGAGATTGTAGACAAAGGATCAAGATGAATGTTTTGATGATGCCAAAGGATCACATGTTTCTCAAAGCTTTATTCAAGACAAAGAAATCAAAGATATTCAAGATGGATGATCAAGACAGTCTCTACAGTCTTAGGAAGAGTATATTAAATAGGAAGGGAATTCCAATTGAAGTAGCAAAAGGTTTGGCCAAGAAATTTAAGTTAAAAAGTGTTTTTCAAGAGATTTACTCTCTGGTAATCGATTACCAGAGGATGTAATCGATTACCAGTGGCCAAAAATGATTAACAACAGCTATTAAAATTTGAAATCAAAATTTGCACTGTGTAATCGATTACACATATATGGTAATCGATTACCAGCAGTTATTGAACGTTTTAATTCAAATTTTAAAAGCTTGTAATCGATTACACACATACTGTAATCGATTACCAGAGGAGATTTTCAGAAAATATTCTCAACAGTCACGTCTTTTTATTTGGTTCTTGAATGGCCATCAAAGGCTTATATATATGTTACTTGAGACACGAATTTGCGAGGAGTTTTCAAAACAAAAAGGTCTTATCCTCTTAACAAGCAAAATTGTTTTATCCTCTTACAAATTCCTTGGCCAAAACACTTGTGATTCAATAAGGAATTATTTGAGTGCTCAAATTGTTCAATCTATCTCTTTCAAGAGAGATTTCTTCTTCTCTTATTCTTTATTCTGAAAAGGGATTAAGAGACCGAGGGTCTCTTGTTGTAAAAGTATTCTAAACACAAAGGAAGGATTGTCCTTGTGTGTTTAGAACTTTTAAAAGGAATTTACAAGATAGTGGAACTCTCAAGCGGGTTGCTTGGGGACTGGACATAGGCACAAGGGTGTGGCCGAACCAGTATAAATCTGAGTTTGCACTTTCTCCTCCCTTAAACTCCTTTATTTATTATTGTTTTATATTCATATTCAAATTGTTCTATTTGAATCAATATTTAAGAAGTTCATTATTAAGGGAATTTATAACTCGATAGAATTTTAATTGGGGAAATAGTTTGTAATATCTTAATTCAACCCCCCCTTCTTAAGATATCTGAGGCCACTTGTCTAACAGAAACCGCTGCAGAGCCCAAACAACATTATTAAGACATTCTCCTTCCAAGTAAGCAAAAGCAGCGGAGAATGTCATTCTTGTTGGTGTAACACCAACAATATCAATCTACGGCAATTTGTACCAATTTGTTTTGTAGGTATTGTTGATCAAAAAAACCAAATTACAAGAATTGGTTAACCTTACTACATCAAGATGACTCTAGAACAAGTCACATACAACATTATCATCCTTCAGCCTATGCCAGTGAATATATTTATCTCAATCAAGTATCATCATCAGTTGTTGCATTTCAGTGTTACTGCCACTAATGGAGGAACGATAAGTATATCTTGCATTGTAAATTTGTATGATTGTTGTATAATTGTTGTCATTGTGATCCTTCAACGTCAACAGAATATTTCTTGGCTTTACCATCGACTTCGTCGTATCAGCAACAAAAATCTTCTCATCCTTTGTCAGTCGACCTGCATATGGATGCCCAACTAATGACTTTGCCATTTCGTGATTGTTGATGAGGACAAGGCAATGAATAAGGGCAAGGAACCTTTAGAAGGACTTGGAGGACCTATGGCAAGGGCCAGAACAAAGAAGGCCAAGGAAGCTCTTCAACAAGTATTAACCATGCTATTTGAATTTAGGCCCAAGTTACAAGTGGAGAAGCTTCGGATTGTTAATTGCACCATGTTCCAAGAAGAGTAGAGGGTGCCACTATTGTTGAGTGGTTTTATTAGCATTTTGTTAGTTGAAATAAAGGCCCAAACTTGTGTTTAAGTGGCTTTCAATTCTCTTGGGATTTGCACCACCTATGGGCTTGTTTTAATTTAAATAAATTAAGGTTTAATAAGGTGAAAACTCTAGGATTGTGGCTGCCTCTTGGCTGACCAAGGAGTTGCACAATTTTCCATATGTTTATGTGTCTTAATTCTAGTTTTAATTAGGTATAATGACACCATCAATTGTTGTTATCAATTCTAGTTTTAATTAGGTTTAATGACACCATTAATTGTTGTTATTTGTGATCATTTCACTTGTGTAACCAACTTGATGTCATTCCTATTTATAGACTGCACATTTTCTAATAAAAAAATAGACCTTGAATTTGAGTTTTAATCACCTTCTAAAGTGTGAGAGTGAATCTCCTTAGTTACTTGAGTGATTCAAGAAATTGGTTTATCAAGGAACACCACCTTGTGTGTGACACCAATTCCGGAGGAGTGATTCTTCCAACCCCCTTCTTCATTCTCCTTCTTCATCTTTCTAAAACTTCATTCTTTAATCCTACTTGAACACCATTGTTATTATCTTCATTTTCCATCCAAACACATTCAAACTTTGAACCAAATACCTTACATTCAACTCTCCATAAACTTGTTGTAACATCCTAGAAATTTCTACCCGGAATTTTTGGGAAACGATGTATTTTGAATGATTATATATATATAAGTATTATTCAGTGTATATGCATATATGTTCTTGATAGAAGTAGGAATAGTGGGGGCAAGATAAGCGGGTTAGGCTAATTAAGGAAGAGAAATCCATAACTGGGAGGTTATGGGTTAATTCTTAATTAATTAGTTAAAAATCATCGTTTTGCGTGCGACTTAAAATTTAACGAAACCAACCTCTGAACCACACTCGGGGTTTTATTCTGAGCGTTTTGATATACATATTGCTTACTTTCGAAAACTGGCCCCGACGGACGCAGAGAAACTGGAACCAGAGAAACGACATGCAAACCGAGGCAGGATTTTAGCGTTTCAAAGGTCAGATTTTTCTCACTTTTTGTGGCTGAGTATGGGTCACAATCAAAAGAGAAAGTGGGCCCTTTTTGCTCCACTCAAATGGAGACATGTGGCATAGCTTAAATAAAATAATAGAAAAAGAGAAAACCCTTTTTTTTAAAACAAAAAGCAACTCTCTCTCTCTCTTCACTCAGCCCCACATATTCAGAAGCCTTTTCTCTCCCTCTCTCACGTAGCTTTCTCTTTTCTTCCTCCACCATTGTTGCCCAACAAAGCTTCAACCTTTGGTGCCCATTTCTGCTCCAAATCGCGAAAGGAGGGCATTTTCGAAGTCGTGATGTGCGTGTCTACGAGTGGGACTTCGAAATTTCAGGTTTGGGTGGACTTCTTTCTCTCTTGATTTTCGTGGGTATGGGGTTTTGGGAAATATGATGGGTAGTGTTGCTAAGTTTCTGCTTCATGATAGTTATTTGTGAAGGAATTTGTGGAAAGCATGTTGAAATTGCCATGTTTGGATGAGTTAAACATACCCATTCTGTTTTAGGGTTTTTATGATGATGCTTGTGATGTTCATGTGCTGAAATTTCTTATGGAAAACTGTTAGAGATGAAGGGTAGAACTACCCTAGGGTTAGAAAGTGAGAATGTGGTGTTAGGAGTGGAAAAAGAGTGAATTTTTTAGGGCTGGAAGGCCAAATCTGGAATTGGTAGTATTTAGAGGTTAGAGTGAGTTAATCTTAGCTTGAAATGTCATTTAGGACTTATGAGAAAGCTTGGACTGCGCTAGAGAGAAAAACCAATGACCAAAGAGAA
The DNA here is from genome assembly GCF_000004515.6 of Glycine max. Taxonomy (NCBI): domain Eukaryota; kingdom Viridiplantae; phylum Streptophyta; class Magnoliopsida; order Fabales; family Fabaceae; genus Glycine; species Glycine max. The sequence continues at coordinate 28,887,283 of NC_038244.2, forward strand.
CAAAGAGCCATTTCTAGGGTAAATTTGGGTGTTGAGGAGTCAAATTTTGATTCGGTGAAATTTTAGGCGTAAGTCCAGTTTGAACAAGTTTAAATTGATGTTATGGACTTGTGTGAGGTGAGAGTTTGCTCCAAATTTACCTCATTCTCAATTTCACTTCTCAAACCTAGAAAACCCATTGAATTGAGGGGTTTTGGACACCTAGATTCTGTGTTGCTGTGCTTTAAAGCTTGACTTTGGTTTAGATATGATTGATACATGATTTGGGACTTGTAGGATTTGATTTGGGCAAGATTGGATGAGAGGAAGTGTGATTTTCGAAATCTGCACTTATGCAGAATTTTACTGTCAAATAGGTGCAGCAGAATTTTGGCTTTGTGCAGAAAAATGCTTGTGTGTGGTGGGCTGTGGAAAGAGTAGTACAGAATGAGTTCTGGATGTTTGCTAGTAGATCCCAACGGTCACAATGTAGGCTTAAGTACTAGAGACTTCCAGTAAAATTTTCAAGTTGATCCAACGGTTAACGAATTGGAACGAAGGAATTGTTACTGGGGTCTTTAAGTGAGAAAAGCTGTGATTTTGGTTTGTGTTTTGGGCAGAGTTTTCTGCCTTTGCCCTGTTTTCTTGGCTGTGATAGTTTGGGCTGTGTGAATGTTCAAGTACTTGGATGTTGTGGAAGCTTGAGAGGATTGATGGGGACCCGGTGTTGAGAGAAACGAGGATATGGGCTACGTGGGAGTACGTGAGCTCAGATGGAGGTGGGCAACAGGGGATGGTGGGTTTATGCACGCTTTGTGGATGTGGAAAACTTGTTGTGCACCATCGCCCGACCGCCACCTAGTACCACATGTGATGGGTACCCCATAATCCTACAAGCTAGAGATGAGGAAGTGTAGAAGGGTGAAACTTCCTGCTTTTATTCGTTGACCACAGAGTGGTACCTGGAGATATGTCGCGGGGGTCAGGAGACCTTGGGGACGTCAGGTGGGGTGCTATTGCCCAAAACCAAGCTTGACCAATCCCGACCCGACCCAACCTGGGCATAGTCAGTCAGTGAGAACCTGTGATGTACCTAAACAGGCGAGCTCCTGGCAGTCAACAGATAAAAGGAACAAAGACCACAAAGCAAGGAGGCTTGTGGTGACTGGCCAGCTATGAACTTTGTGTGATATATGGGTTATTGCCACTGGTAATCGATTACCAAGGGTGGGTAATCGATTACAAGGCTTAAAAATGAAGGCAGGAGGCTAAGATGGTCTCTGGTAATCGATTACCACGGGGTGTAATCGATTACCAGGCTTGAAAACGAAGTCAGGAAACTAAGGGAGCCTCTGGTAATCGATTACCAGTCTGTGTAATCGATTACACAGAGGAATGGGTCACTGGTAATCGATTACCAGGCATGTGTAATCGATTACACAGTGCATTTTTGCAGGTTTCATGTCCTGAGGCTGTGTAATTCGTGTTTAGCCTCTGGTAATCGATTACCAAGGCTGTGTAATCGATTACCAGAGATGAAAAGCCTTAAGATACCCCTTTTACTTGCATGTAGTGGTTATGAGACGCATTGTCTTGCGGCATAGTTAGATTCTTGTGAAAGAGTCTACCCCTTTCTTTTCTTTCTTGTAGATCGTGATGGCGGCGCAGCTAATCCATGATCGAGTAGAGATGGAGTGCCTAGAGGGAGCTTGGGAGACCCTCGAAGGCAACGCGAGGTGCCGATTTCGGGGCACGATTCGATTCACAGCTACTTCTTTGGTGCATCCAGATGAACCTGCACGGACGCTTCAGCGCACTGTGGAGTGGATACTATCCACGCCTACACCATATCGTCTAGTGGAGCCCGTCCAAGTGATCGAGGTAACGTCATCCGAGGAAGACCCTGAGGAGGATCTTGAGGAGCTACCTCCTGAGCCTACTGTGGATGCTCTTGACTTTTTAGAGGGTGATGAGGATCCACTTCTTGAGGTGGATTCTCTCGAGGAAGTCATGTCGGCATCTGAGGCATATTCTACGGAGGATAGTGGCCCGGGGGAGATGGCGATCAGCGGAGGCTCTTCATCCTAGTGGACAGCTCTTCGGACTAGTTTTATATACTTTTTGAGGGTGGGTGTATCTAGGATTGACTGTTAGGTTTACTCCTTTGTTTTTGTATGGGTAGACCTGTTGTATAGGAATTTGATGATTGTATACATGTGGCTGAAGCCACCACTGTGGATGCCTTTGCTCTGGATGACACTATGCATTTTGTAAAACTCCCATATTTTGGACAGCTTTAAATGATGAATGTATTTATGATCAATCTTGTTATTTGAGAAGAAAGCATTTGCAACTTTATTTGTAAAAGAGTTTACCGACCGTATTTCATTCTTTTATTTTCACGTGACGACCTAAAGTAATGGCTGGTACATTCTTCCTTTTGAAACAACAAATTAGTTTTAGAGATTATGAACGGTAAGAAAGAAATGACTCCGAATAGAGTTGTGAACTGGCCATTCAGGACTCTATAGTGAGGATTTTCCTTCTAAACCTAGTTATGGTGAAAAGAGAAAGAAATGAAAAAGAAAAAGAAGAAAAAAAAATTTACCATGGTTTTCGTTATTTAAATCATTACCATTAAACCAGTCATTATTTTGGGGACGCCACAATTGGTGGTATCAGAGCAAAAGTTGGATTCTAGTGAACCTGTTTATGGTCTTGCTGTGTGAATGCTGTGTATCTCTGAAACTTGGGAGTAGGTTTCGGGGAGTGACGTTAAGTCACACATTGTGTGTATTTCTGCCTTCTTGTCTTGAGCATGGATGTGTGACTGATTCATATGATTGTTGTGTGTATAAGTATGTATAAAGAGAAGGATGTTATTATAATTGTCATAGCCTGTGTGGTACACTCTCTCTTTAGGATTTCTTGGGTACTAATAGTTTCCCTACAGGATAGGTAGGGCAGGACGTGGTAGGGATCAGAACCGTGATGTCCTCGACCGCATCACAGCTGTGCTGGACACTCTAGTGCAGGAACGTGATGTGGAGCCGGCGGAGTATCGGGGACTCATGGCTTTCCGTAAGAACCACCCGCCAAAGTTCAGTGGAGACTATGATCCGGAAGGTGCTAGGTTGTGGTTAGCTGAAACGGAAAAGATTTTTGAGGCGATGGGTTGCCTTGAGGAGCATAAGGTCCTGTATGCGACATTTATGCTACAAGGAGAGGCCGAGAATTGGTGGAAGTTCGTGAAGCCTTCATTTGTTGCACCTGGAGGCGTGATTCCTTGGAATGCCTTCAAGGACAAATTCCTGGAGAATTACTTTCCGCGAGATCTCAGGAAGCGGAAGGCGAGGGAATTTCTGGACTTGAAGCAGGGAAACATGTCTGTTGGGGAGTACACGGCTAAGTTTAATGAGCTTCTGCAGTATTGGCCTCAATACCAAGATGCTCGGAATGAGGAAGATTTGTGTGCTCAGTTCGAGAATGGGCTTCGGTTGGAGATCCAACAAGCGGTTAGTTACATGCAGATCACGGATTTTAATCAGCTGGTGACAAAATGCAGGATTTTTGAGGACAAGATGAAAGAGAGGCAAGCTAGAGGCGTGGGAGGACCTCAGAGAAACCGTCCTTTTAGGGGGAATAGTAACAAGAGGATGAAGCCGTATGCTAGCAACAAGGGGAAGCAACCTATGGCTACCTCCAATATGAGCTAGTCAAGGGGGACTGGAGTACAGTGCTTTCAGTGTGGGGGACCGCATCTTAAGAGGAATTGCCCACAGCTCCAGCAGACACAGGAGAACCGTTGTTATGTTTGTGGCAAGGTGGGCCATTATGCTCGAGAATGTAGGGTTACCGGGAGACCGACGGTGACTGCCAATTCCAACACCGTCAATCGTGGACCCACTAATTCCACAAGGAGCGGTAATGTTAGCAACAACAACACTAGTGGTGGAAGACCAAAAGTACCCTCTCGGGTGTTTGCTATGAGTAGTTCAGAAGCGGCTGCCTCCGACGATTTGATACGGGGTAAGTGTTTGATTGTTGATAAACTACTAGATGTACTTTATGATTCAGGTGCCACGCATTCTTTCATATCTCATGCATGTGTGGAGAGGTTGGGGTTATGTGCGACGGAGTTACCATATGATATGGTGGTGTCTACTCCGACGAGCGAGCCTGTAACCACCTCTCGAGTGTGTTTGAAGTGTCCTATAATTGTTGAGGGTCGATCTTTTATGGCGGATTTGATTTGCCTACCTTTAGCTCATCTAGATGTGATCTTGGGGATGGATTGGTTATCTACTAACCATATTTTTCTAGACTGTAAGGAGAAGATGCTAGTGTTTGGTGGAGATGTAGTTCCAAGTGAATTTTTGAAAGGGGATGCGGCCGACGAAGGAACGGGGGATGTTCGAACTTACATGGTGTTGTTCTCTATGTATGTGGAAGAGGACGCTGAAGTTAGTAGTATACCGGTGGTGTCAGAATTTCCAGAAGTTTTTCCTGACGACATTTGTGAATTACCACCTGAGAGAGAAGTGGAATTCATTATTGACTTGGTGCCTGGGGCAAATCCAGTGTCGATCGCGCCTTATAGAATGTCTCCGGTAGAACTAGCAGAGGTGAAGGCACAAGTGCAGGACCTTTTGAGCAAACAATTTGTTCGTCCAAGCGCATCACCGTGGGGAGCGCCGGTCTTGTTGGTTAAAAAGAAGGATGGAAGTATGAGGATGTGTGTAGACTACCGGCAGTTAAACAAGGTCACTATCAAGAACAAATATCCTCTACCAAGGATAGATGATTTGATTGACCAATTAAGGGGACCGACGGTATTTTCGAAGATCGATCTACGATCTGGATATCATCAAATCCGAGTTAAGAAGGAAGATATCCCAAAGACTGCGTTTCGGACTCGGTATGGGCACTACGAGTATTTAGTCATGCCATTTGGGGTGACTAATGCCCCTGCCATCTTCATGGACTATATGAACCGTATATTCCATGATTACTTGGATCAGTTTGTGGTTGTGTTTATTGACGATATCCTAGTATATTCGAGGAATAAGGATGAGCATGAGAAGCACTTGAGGATTGTGTTGCATATCCTGAGGGATAGGAAGTTGTTCGCCAAGTTGTCAAAATGTGACTTTTGGTTGGAGAAAGTGCAGTTCTTAGGGCACGTGATTTCTAAGGATGGGGTTGCGGTGGATCCGAACAAGGTGGAGTCGGTTATGGAGTGGCAACAACCGACAACTCCAACGGAGGTTCGAAGCTTCTTGGGGTTGGCTGGCTATTATAGAAAATTCATTGAGGGATTTTCTAAATTGGCATTGCCCCTAACTAAGTTGACCCGTAAGAATGAGAAGTTTGTCTGGAATGAGAAGTGTGAGCAAAGTTTCCAAGAGTTGAAGAGGCGGTTGACGACAGCTCCAGTGTTAATTTTGCCTGACCCTAAGAGACCGTTTGAAGTGTATTGCGATGCAAGCGGGCAAGGCTTGGGGTGCGTGTTGATGCAAGAGGGAAGAGCAGTGGCTTATGCTTTACGCCAATTACGTCCTCATGAAGTTAACTATCCGACCCATGACTTGGAACTAGCAGCAGTTGTCTTTGCTTTAAAGATTTGGAGGCATTATTTATACGGTACTCGTTTTGAAGTTTTCAGTGATCACAAGAGTCTCAAATACTTGTTCGATCAGAAGGAGCTCAATATGAGGCAACGAAGATGGATGGAGTTCCTCAAGGATTATGATTTTGGTCTTTCCTACCATCCCGGAAAGGCTAATGTAGTAGCCGATGCGCTAAGTCGGAAGTCCTTGCATGTTGCGACTATGATGAGTTTGGAGCAGAGATTGATAGAAGAGTTCCGAGATCTGAATCTAGCAATCGAGATGCGACCCAAGAGCTTATTTGTGGGAGCATTGCAGATCACAAATGAATTCGTAGATCACATACGCGAAGCTCAAGGGGATGACCCGTTTTTGCAAGGCAAGGTGTTAGATGCAATGGGGGATAAGAATGTGGAGTTTGAGAAGGACACAACCGGGTTAATTAGATTCAAGGGGAGGATATGTGTATCATCTTTAGATGATTTGAAAGTTAAGATCTTGGAAGAAGCGCACAAAAGTCGTCTTAGTTTCCGTCCAGGAATGACTAAGATGTACCAAGATTTGAAGAGAAGTTTTTGGTGGCATGGCATGAAGAAAGACGTAGTTGAATATGTAGCAAGATGTTTAACATGTCAAAAGGCTAAGGCTGAGCACCAGCGACCATCAGGAGAATTGAAGCCATTGGAAATTCCGGAATGGAAATGGGAGAGCATATCTATGGATTTTGTATCTAGTTTACCCAAGACTAGTCGTGGGCATGATGCTGTGTGGGTCATAGTTGATCGACTCACCAAATCTGCTCATTTTATTCCGGTGAATATGAAGTATAGAATGGAGAAGCTGGTGGAGTTGTACATCAAGGAAGTAGTAAGGTTGCATGGAATTCCTTCTAGTATTGTATCTGACAGGGATCCGAGGTTCACTTCGCGATTTTGGACGAGTCTACATGAAGCCTTGGGGACAAAGATGAAGCTTAGTTCAACTTATCATCCTCAAACAGATGGTCAAACTGAACGAACCATTCAGACTCTAGAGGATCTACTTCGGGCGTGTATTATAGAGCAACAAGGTAGCTGGATGGATTGTTTGCCATTGATTGAGTTTACTTACAACAATAGCTACCAAGCCAGTATTGGTATGGCTCCTTTTGAAGCTTTATATGGACGAAAGTGCAAAACTCCTATTTGTTGGTACGATGATGGAGAAGCAGTACTTCTTGGACCTGAAATGCTACAACAGATTAACGAACAAGTGAAGTTGATTCGAGAGAAGATAAAAGCATCTCATGATAGGCAGAAGAGCTATTATGATAGAAGGAGGAAGCCACTAGATTTTCCGGAAGGAGAACATGTGTTTTTGAAGGTTTCTCCTGTAACCGGGGTCGGAAGAGCTCTCAAATCTAGGAAGTTGACGCCCAAGTATCTAGGTCCATATCAGATTTTGAAGAAGGTTGGGCCTGTAGCTTATCATATCGCCTTACCTCCGAGTTTATCGAATTTGCATCCTGTGTTTCATGTCTCTCAACTGAGACGGTACAACCCAGATCCATCACATATACTTGTAGTGGACGAGGTACAGGTGAAGGATAACCTCACCTACAAAGCACAACCTCAGAAGATCACTGACCGAAGAATGAAGTCGTTGAGAGGAAAAGAGATCGCGTTGGTGAAGGTACAGTGGGGAACCGATGAGGGTGATTCTACATGGGAGTTGGAGGATAGGATGAGAGAATTGTACCCAAGTTTGTTCATAGAGTAGTTAATTTCGGGGACGAAATTCCTAAAAGGGTGGGAGTATTGTAACATCCTAGAAATTTCTACCCGGAATTTTTGGGAAACGATGTATTTTGAATGATTATATATATAAGTATTATTCAGTGTATATGCATATATGTTATTGATAGAAGTAGGAATAGTGGGGGCAAGATATGCGGGTTAGGCTAATTAAGGAAGAGAAATCCATAACTGGGAGGTTATGGGTTAATTCTTAATTAATTAGTTAAAAATCATCGTTTTGTGTGCGACTTAAAATTTAACGAAACCAACCTCTGAACCACGCTCGGGGTTTTATTCTGAGCGTTTTGATATACATATTGCTTACTTTCGAAAACTGGCCCCGACGGACGCAGAGAAACTGGAACCAGAGAAACGACACGCAAACCGAGGCAGGATTTTAGCGTTTCAAAGGTCAGATTTTCTCACTTTTTGTGGCTGAGTATGGGTCACAATCAAAAGAGAAAGTGGGCCCTTTTTGCTCCACTCAAATGGAGACATGTGGCATAGCTTAAATAAAATAATAGAAAAAGAGAAAACCCTTTTTTTTAAAACAAAAAGCAACTCTCTCTCTCTTCACTCAGTCCCACATATTCAGAAGCCTTTTCTCTCCCTCTCTCACGTAGCTTTCTCTTTTCTTCCTCCACCATTGTTGCCCAACAAAGCTTCAACCTTTGGTGCCCATTTCTGCTCCAAATCGCGAAAGGAGGGCATTTTCGAAGTTGTGATGTGCGTGTCTATGAGTGGGACTTCGAAATTTCAGGTTTGGGTGGACTTCTTTCTCTCTTGATTTTCGTGGGTATGGGGTTTTGGGAAATATGATGGGTAGTGTTGCTAAGTTTCTGCTTCATGATAGTTATTTGTGAAGGAATTTGTGGAAAGCATGTTGAAATTGCTATGTTTGGATGAGTTAAACATACCCATTCTGTTTTAGGGTTTTTATGATGATGCTTGTGATGTTCATGTGCTGAAATTGCTTATAGAAAACTGTTAGAGATGAAGGGTAGAACTACCCTAGGGTTAGAAAGTGAGAATGTGGTGTTAGGAGTGGAAAAAGAGTGAATTTTTTAGGGCTGGAAGGCCAAATCTGGAATTGATAGTATTTAGAGGTTAGAGTGAGTTAATATTAGCTTGAAATGTCATTTAGGACTTATGAGAAAGCTTGGACTGCGCTAGAGAGAAAAACCAATGACCAAAGAGAACAAAGAGCCATTTCTAGGGTAAATTTGGGTGTTGAGGAGTCAAATTTTGATTCGGTGAAATTTTAGGCGTAAGTCCAGTTTGAACAAGTTTAAATTGATGTTATGGACTTGTGTGAGGTGAGAGTTTGCTCCAAATTTACCTCATTCTCAATTTCACTTCTCAAACCTAGAAAACCCATTGAATTGAGGGGTTTTGGACACCTAGATTCTGTGTTGCTGTGCTTTAAAGCTTGACTTTGGTTTAGATATGATTGATACATGATTTGGGACTTGTAGGATTTGATTTGGGCAAGATTGGATGAGAGGAAGTGTGATTTTCGAAATCTGCACTTATGCAGAATTTTACTGTCAAATAGGTGCAGCAGAATTTTGGCTTTGTGCAGAAAAATGCTTGTGTGTGGTGGGCTGTGGAAAGAGTAGTACAGAATGAGTTCTGGATGTTTGCTAGTAGATCCCAACGGTCACAATGTAGGCTTAAGTACTAGAGACTTCCAGTAAAATTTTCGAGTCGATCCAACGGTTAACGAATTGGAACGAAGGAATTGTTACTGGGGTCTTTAAGTGAGAAAAGCTGTGATTTTGGTTTGTGTTTTGGGCAGAGTTTTCTGCCTTTGCCTTGTTTTCTTGTCTGTGATAGTTTGGGTTGTGTGAATGTTGAAGTACTTGGATGTTGTGGAAGCTTGGGAGGATTGATGGGGACCCGGTGTTGAGAGAAACGAGGATATGGGCTACGTGGGAGTACGTGAGCTCAGATGGAGGTGGGCAACAGGGGATGGTGGGTTTATGCGCGCTTTGTGGATGTGGAAAACTTGTTGTGCACCATCACCCGACCGCCACCTAGTACCACATGTGATGGGTACCCCATAATCCTACAAGCTAGAGATGAGGAAGTGTAGAAGGGTGAAACTTCCTGCTTTTATTCGTTGACCACAGAGTGGTACCTGGAGATATGTCGCGGGGGTTAGGAGACCTTGGGGACGTCAGGTGGGGTGCTATTGCCCAAAACCAAGCTTGACCAATCCTGACCCAACTCGGGCATAGTCAGTCAGTGAGAACCTGTGATGTACCTAAACAGGCGAGCTCCTGGCAGTCAACAGATAAAAGGAACAAAGACCACAAAGCAAGGAGGCTTGTGGTGGCTGGCCAGCTGTGAACTTTGTGTGATATATGGGTTATTGCCTCTGGTAATCGATTACCAAGGGTGGGTAATCGATTACAAGGCTTAAAAATGAAGGCAGAAGGCTAAGATGGCCTATGGTAATCGATTACCAAGGGGTGTAATCGATTACCAGGCTTGAAAACGAGGTCAGGAAACCAGGAGAGTTTCTGGTAATCGATTACCAAGGGGTGTAATCGATTACCAGGCTTAAAAAGGGAACTGGGAGATGGTGGAGGCCTCTGGTAATCGATTACCAGCCTGTGTAATCGATTACACAGAGGAATGGATCACTGGTAATCGATTACCAGGCATGTGTAATCGATTACACAGTGCATTTTTGCAGGTTTCATGTCCTGAGGCTGTGTAATTCGTGTTTAGCCTCTGGTAATCGATTACCAAGGTTGTGTAATCGATTACCAGAGATGAAAAGCCTTAAGATACCGCTTTTACTTGCATGGAGTGGTTATGAGACGCATTGTGTTGCGGCATAGTTAGATTCTTGTGAAAGAGTCTACCCGTTTCTTTTCTTTCTTGTAGATCGTGATGGCGGCGCAGCTAATCCATGATCGAGTAGAGATGGGGTGCCTAGAGGGAGCTTGGGAGACCCTCGAAGGCAACGCGAGGTGCCGATTTCGGGGAACGATTCGATTCACGGCTACTTCTTTGGTGCATCCAGATGAACCTGCACGGACGCTTCAGCGCACTGTGGAGTGGATACTACCCACGCCTACACCATATCGTCTAGTGGAGCCCATCCAAGTGATCGAGGTAACGTCATTCGAGGAAGACCCTGAGGAGGATCTTGAGGAGCTACCTCCTGAGCCTACTGTGGATGCTCTTGACTTTCTAGAGGGTGATGAGGATCCACTTCTTGAGGTGGATTCTCCCGAGGAAGTCATGTCGGCATCTGAGGCAGATTCTACGGAGGATAGTGGCCCGGGGGAGATGGCGATCAGCGGAGGCTCTTCATCCTAGTGGACAACTCTTCGGACTAGTTTTATATACTTTTTGAGGGTGGGTGTATCTAGGACTGACTGTTAGATTTACTCCTTTGTTTTTGTATGGGTAGACCTATTGTATAGGAATTTGATGATTGTATACATGTGGCTGAAGCCACCACTGTGGACGCCTTTGCTCTGGATGACACTATGCATTTTGTAAAACTCCCATATTTTGGATAGCTTTAAATGATGAATGTATTTATGATCAATCTTGTTATTTGAGAAGAAAGCATTTGCAACTTTATTTGTAAAAGAGTTTATCGACCGTATTTCATTCTTTTATTTTCACGTGACGACCTAAAGTAATGGCTGGTACATTCTTCCTTTTGAGACAACAAATTAGTTTTAGAGATTATGAACGGTAAGAAAGAAATGACTCCGAATAGAGTTGTGAACTGGCCATTCAGGACTCTATAGTGAGGATTTTCCTTCTAAACCTAGTTATGGTGAAAAGAGAAAGAAATGAAAAAGAAAAAGAAGAAAAAAAATTTTTACCATGGTTTTCGTTATTTAAATCATTACCATTAAACCAGTCATTATTTTGGGGACGCCACACTTGTCACTTTCTCTCTTGTTCAATAAATTTCATAAAAACAAGAAGAAAGAAAAACCTTTGAAGATCCATCTTCAACCCTTGTGCAAATGGGTTTACATCATTTTGGTATCAGAGCTCCAGTTCAAGGGTTTTTCAAGAGTTCTTGGGTTGAAATTTCTTGGTAACATCCTTCTAATTTCTTCCTTGCCATTTTATATTACCTTGTTCATGCTATTTTTTTTTATTGAGGCTGAACCATTGCAAAAATTAGGCCTTGAATTTCTTATTAAAAAAATATAGAAACTTATTTAAAAAAAAATTATTTGGGCTGAATGGTTCATGCTATAATAGCTTTCAAAAATTCTTGAAGGTAATATAATTGGTTGTTAGAAGGTTTGAATTACAAAATTATGAAGTTTAATTCCTTAAAAAAAACCCATTGTGTAGTTGCTGGAATTTTTCATCCTTGTTCTAAGCTTTTGTTAGCCTAACCCTAAGCCTTTTCCTTGTCACAAATTGGTGGTTGAACTTTGTGTAAACTTTATCTTGAATTGTTTTAGAACTCAAGGAGAATTCTAGAGTGGAAAAAGGCAAGAGTGTACAAATTTTTTTTAAAAAAAAGCCATACTTGAGAGATACACTTGAGTGTGGTGAGGTTATATTTTCTATGTAACTATTATTATTTTTATTTTGAATATGTAAGGTGGTGGTGAACATCAATTGGATGGGGCACAAAGATTCTTGTTGGATGCTCTCAATGCTCAAATGCAAAGACTATTGAGGGAGAACAACGAGGAGTTGTATGAAAGAATTGAGAGATTAGAGAATCGTGAACGTCATGAGGAAGAAAGGAGAGGAGGAAACGGTGGTGGTCCAAGGCCAAACTGAATTGAAGGAGTCAAGCTCAACATTCCTCCCTTTAAAGGCAAAAGTGATCCAGAGGCATATTTGGAGTGGGAGCTCAAGATAGAGCATATCTTCTCATGTAACACCTATGAGGAGGCCCAAATATTGAAGCTAGCAGTTGCAAAATTCTCAGATTATGCTCTTGTGTGGTGGAACAAATTGCAAAGGGAGAGAGCTAGAAATGAGGAGCCTTTGGTGGAAACTTGGGTTTAGATGAAACGGATCATGAGGAAGCGGTATGTGCCGGCAAGCTATACTAGGGACTTAAAATTCAAACTTCAAAAGTTGTTCCAAGGTAGCAAAGGCGTTGAGGAATACTATAAAGAAATGGAAGTGCTCATGATTCAAGCCAAGATAGAAGAGGATGAAGAGGTAACTATGGCTAGATTTCTTAATGGTTTAAATAGTGATATTAGTGATATTGTTGAGCTGCAGGAATTTGTTGAAATGGAGGATTGGCTTCACAAAACAATTCGAGTAGAACAACAATTGAAAAGAAAAGGTGTGGCCAAAAGGAGTTTCGCTAATTATGGTTCTTCTAGTTGGAAGGACAAGGGTAAAGGGGTTGTCACCTCTAATGCAACACCTATACCATCAAAAACTCCTCCAAAATTCCAAGAACAATCCTAAAAAAAAAGTCGGGATGTGAAGTGCTTTCGGTGCCAAGGCTTGGGACATTACGCATATGAGTGCCCTAACAAGAAAGCCATGATTCTTAGAGACGGAGAGTGCATTAGTGATTCCGAAGTGGAAAAGGGAGAAGAGAGTGAGGATGATGAGGAGGAAGTGGAGAAAACACCTGAGGGAGAATTGTTGATGATTAGGCGGTTACTTGGCCATCAATTGAAGTCTATGGAGGAAAGTCAAAGAGAAAACATTTTCCACACTAGATGTTTGATCAATGGCAAAGTTTGCATGATGATCATTGATGGAGGGAGTTGTACCAATGTGGCAAGTGCAAGACTTGTGTCTAAATTGAATTTAGTCACAAAACCACATCCTAGGCCGTATAAACTTCAATGGCTTAGTGAGGATGGAGAGGTGCAAGTAAGGAAGCAAGTGGAGTTGGATATTTCCATTGGAAAGTACAATGATAAGGTGCTTTGTGATGTTGTTCCTATGGAGGCCAGCCACTTACTCTTGGGGAGACCATGGCAATTTGATAAGAGAGCTAATTATGATGGTTTCACCAACAAGATCTCTTTCACGTATCAAGGCAAAAAGATAGTGCTCAAACCATTGAGTCCACAAGAAGTGTGTGAGGATCAAAGAAAAATGAGAGAGAAAATTCTTCAAGAAAAGAGAGAAAAAGAAAAAGAGAGCCAAACACTTGAGAGTTCAAAAAGAAAAGAGGGAAACACAAGAGAGGTAAAAGATGCGTGAAACACTTGAAGTGAGGGAGAATTTTCTAGCTACAAAAGGACAGGTCAAAGGGTTGTTTCATTCAAAACAGCCCCTATATTTGTTGATTTGCAAAAATTATGTTTTGACCACTAACACTTTTGACAACTTTGAATTGCCTTCTAGTGTGAAAACTCTTTTGCAGGAATTTGAGGAGGTGTTTCCATCAAGTGTTCCAAGTAGGTTGCCACCATTGAGGGGAATTGAGCATCAAATTGATTTCGTGCTGGGAGCTTCTTTGCCTAATAGGCCAGCTTATAGGAGTAACCCTCAAGAGACCAAGGAGATCCAAAGACAAGTGGAGGAACTCATTGGTAAGGGATGTGTAGACAAAGGATCAAGTTGAATGTTTTGATGATGCCAAAGGGTTACATGTTTCTCAAAGCTTTATTCAAGACAAAGAAATCAAAGATATTCAAGATGGATGATCAAGACAGCCTCTAGAGTCTTAGGAAGAGTATATTTAATAGGAAGGGAATTCCAATTGAAGTAGCAAAAGGTTTGGCCAAGAAATTTAAGTTAAAAAGTCTTTTTCCAGAAATTTACTCTCTGGTAATCGATTACCAGAGGATGTAATCGATTACCAGTGGCCAAAACTGATTTACAACAGCTATTAAAATTTGAATTCAAAATTTGCACTGTGTAATCGATTACACATATTTGGTAATCGATTACCAACAGTTACTGAACATTTTTAATTCAAATTTTAAAGCTTGTAATCGATTACACACAAACTGTAATCGATTACCAGAGCATATTTTCAGAAAATATTCTCAACAGTCACATCTTTTTATTTGGTTCTTGAATGGCTATCAAAGGCCTATATATATGTGACTTGAGACACGAATTTGAAAAGAGTTTTCCAGAACAAAAAGGTCTTATCCTCTTAAAAAGCAAAATCGATTTATCCTCTTACAAATTCCTTGGCCAAAACACTTGTGATTCAATAAGGAATTATTTGAGTGCTCAAATTGTTCAATCTATCTCTTTCAAGAGAGATTTCTTCTTCTCTTCTTCTTTATTCTGAAAAGGGATAAAGAGATCGAGGGTCTCTTGTTGTGAAAGAATTCTAAACACAAAGGAAGGATTGTCCTTGTGTGTTTAGAACTTGTAAAAGGAATTTACAAGATAGTGGAACTCTCAAGCGGGTTGCTTGGGGACTGGACGTAGGCACAAGGGTGTGGCCGAACCAGTATAAATCTGAGTTTGCACTTTCTCTTCCCTTAAACTCCTTCATTTATTATTGCTTTATATTCATATTCAAATTGTTCTATTTTGAATCAATATTTAAGAAATTCATTATTAAGGGAATTAATAACTTGAATAGAAAGTTAAATAGAATTTTTAATTGGGGAAATAATTTGTAATATCTTAATTCAACCCTCCCTTCTTAAGATATCTGAGGCCACTTGTCCAACAAGTAGTATCAGAGCTTTATTCTTGTATAAAGTTTAGAAGCTTCAAGAATTATGGCCTCATCAAACTACTTGCTTCTCGAGGGAAATTATATAAATAGACCTCCCATCTTTAATGGAGTGGGTTACCACTACTGGAAAACCCGCATGCAAATCTTTATAGAGGCAATAGATTTAAATATTTGGGAAGCCATAGAACAAGGACCTTATGTTCCCTCTATAATGGCCGTAAGTGCAACAATAGAAAAACCTAGAGCAGATTGGACTGAGGAAGAAAGAAGATTAGTACAATATAATTTAAAGGCCAAAAATATTATTACATCTGCCCTAGGAATAGATGAATACTTTAGGGTTTCAAATTGTAAAAGTGCTAAGGATATGTGGGATACACTACAAGTAACACATGAAGGCACAACAGATGTTAAAAGATCTAGGATAAACACTTTAACTCGTGAATATGAACTGTTTAGGATAAATGTAAATGAAAGTATACAAGACATGCAAAAGAGGTTCACACACATAGTTAATCATCTTGTGTAACATCCTGGAAATTTCTACCCGGAATTTTTGGAAACAATGTATTTTGAATGATTATATATATATAAGTATTATTCAGTGTATATGCATATATGTTCTTGGTAAGGGTAGGAATAGTAGGGGCAAGATACGCGGGTTAGACTAATTAAGGAAGAGAAATCCATAACTGGGAGGTTATGGGTTAATTCTTAATTAATTAGTTAAAAATCATCGTTTTGCGTGCAACTTAGAATTTAACGAAACCAACCTCTGAACCACGCTCGGGGTTTTATTCTGAGCGTTTTGATATATATATTGCTTACTTTCGAAAACTGGCCCCGACGGACGCAGAGAAACGCGAGGATTTGGAACCAGAGAAATGGCACGCAAACCGAGGCAGGATTTTAGCGTTTCAAAGGTCAGATTTTCCTCACTTTTGTGACTGAGTATGGGTCACAGTCAAAAAGGGAAAGTGGGCCCTTCTTGCTCCACTCAAATGGAGACATGTGGCATTGCTTAAATAAAATAATAGAAAAAGAGAAAAACCCTTTTATTTAAAACCAAAAAGCAACCCTCTCTCTCCTCACTCAGCCCCACATTTTCAGAAGCTCTCTCTCCCTCTCCCTCACGTTGCTTTTCTTCCTCCCTCATTCACCATTGAAGCTCCACACAAAGCTTCAACCTTTGGTGCTCATTTCTGCCCCAAATCGTGAAAGGAGAGCATTTTCGGGGTCGTGAAGTGCGTGACTACGAGTGGGACTTCGAAAATTCAGGTTTGGGTGGACTTCTTTCTCCTTTGATTTTCGTGGGTATGGGGTTTTGGGAGATATGATGGGTAGTCTTGCTAGGGTTCTGCTGTGTGATGATTATTTGTGAAGACTTTTGTTGAAAGCTTGTTGAAATTGCCATGTTGGATGAGTTAAACATACCCATTCTGTTTTAGGGTTTTTGTGATGATGTTTGTGATGTTTATATGCTGAAATTGCTGATGGAAAACTGTTAGAGATGAAGGGTAGAACTAACCTAGGGTTAGAAAGTGAGAATGTGATGTTATGAGTGGAAAAAGAGTGAGGCTTTGAGGGTTGGAAGGTTACGTCTGAATTCTGTGGTAAATGGAGGTTAAAGTAAGTTAATCCTAGCTTGAAATGTCATTTAGGACTTATGAGAAAGCTTGGACTGTGCTAGAGAGAAAAACAAATGACCAAAGTGAACCAAGAGCCATTTCTAGGGCAAAATTGGGTGTTGAGGGGTCAAATTTTGATTCGGTGGAATTTTTGGTGTAAATTCAGTTTGAGCAAGTTTAGATTGATGTTATGGACTTGTGTGAGGTGAGAGTTTGCTTCAAATTTACCTCATTCTAAATTTCACTTTTCAAACCCAGAAAACCCATTGAATTGAGGGGTTTTGGACACCTAGATTTTGTGTTGCTGTGGTTTGAAGCTTGGCTTTGGTTTAGACATGTTTGATACATGATTTGGGACTTGAAGGATTTGATTTGAGCAAGATTGGATGAGGGGAAGTGTGATTTTCGAAATCTGCACTTATGCAGAATTTTGCTGTCAAAATAGGTGCAGCAGGATTTTAGCTTGGTGCAGAAAATGCTTGTGTGTGGTTGGCTGTGGAAAGAGTAGTACAGAATGAGTTCTGGATGTTTGCTAGTAGATCCCAACGGTCACAATGTAGGCTTATGCACTATAGACTTCCAGTAAAATTTTGGAGTCGATCCAACGGTTAACGAATTGGATCGAAGGAATTGTTACTGTGGTCTTTAAGTGAGAAAAGCTATGATTTTGGTTGATGTGTTGAGCAGAGTTTTCTGCCTTTGCTCTGTTTTGCTTGGCTGTGATAGCTTGTGCTGTTTGAATGTTGTTTTGCTTGGATGTTGTGGAAGCTTGGGAGGATTGATGGGGAACCGGTATTGAGAGAAACGAGGATATGGGCTACGTGGGAGTACGTGAGCTCAGTTGGAGGTGGGCAACAGGGGATGGTGGGTTTATGCGCGCATTGTGGATGTGGAAAACTTGTTGTGCACCATCGCCCGACCGCCACCTAGTACCACATGTGATGGGTACCCCATAATCCTACAAGCTTGAGATGAGGAAGTGTTGAAGGGTGAAACTTCCTGCTTTTATTGTTGACCACAGAGTGGTACCTGGAGATATGTCGCGGGGGTCAGGAGACCTTGGGGACGTCAGGTGGGGTGCTATTGCCCAAAACCAAGCTTGACCAATCCCGACCCAACCCGGGCATAGTCAGTCAGTGAGAACCTGTGATGTACCTAAACAGGCGAGCTCCTGGCAGTCAACAGATAAAAGGAACAAAGACCACAAAGCAAGGAGGCTTGTGGTGGCTGGCCAGCTGTGAATTTTGTGTGATATGTGGATTGTGGCCTCTGGTAATCGATTACCAAGGGTGGGTAATCGATTACAAGGCTTAAAAATGAAGACAGGAGGCTAAGATGGTCTCTGGTAATCGATTACCACGGGGTGTAATCGATTACCAGGCTTGAAAACGAAGTCAGGAAACTAAGGGAGCCTCTGGTAATCGATTACCAGCCTGTGTAATCGATTACACAGAGGAATGGGTCACTGGTAATCGATTACCAGGTATGTGTAATCGATTACACAGTGCATTTTTGCATATTTCATGTCTTGAGGCTGTGTAATTCAAGTTTAGCCTCTGGTAATCGATTACCAAGGCTGTGTAATCGATTACCAGAGATGGAAAGCCTTAAAATACCCCTTTTTCTTGCATGTAATGGTCATGAGAAGCTTTGTGTTGCGGCATAGTTAGATTCTTGTGAAAGAGTCTACCCCTTTCTTTTCTTCCTTGTAGATCGTGATGGCGGCGCAGCTAATCCGTGAACGAGTTAAGATGGAGTGCCTAGAGGGAGCTTGGGAGACCCTCGAAGGCAACACGAGGTGCCGATTTCGGGGCACCATTCGATTCACGGCTACTTCTTTGGTGCATCCAGATGAACCTGCACGGACGCTTCAGCGCACGGTGGAGTGGACAGCCTTTTTGGATTAGTTTTGTATACTTTTGAGGGTGGGTGTATCTAGGACTGACTGTTAGGTTTACTCTTTTGTTTTTGTATGGGTAGACCTGATGTATAGGAATTTGATGATTGTATACATGTGGCTGAAGCCACCACTATGAACACTTTTGCTCTGGATGACACTATGTATTTTGTAAAACTCCCATATTTTGGACAGCTTTAAATGATGAGTGCATTTATGATCGATCTTGTTATTTGAAAAGAAAGCATTAGCAACTTTATTTGTAAAAGAGTTTATCGACCGTATTTTATTCTTTTATTTTCACGTGACGACCTAAAGTAATGACTGGTATATTCTTCCTTTTGAAATAGCAAAGTAATTTAGAGAATTATGAGCGGTAAGAAAGAAATGACTCCGAATAGAGTTGTGAACTGGCCATTCAGGACTTTATAGTAAGGATTTTCCTTCTACACCTAGTTATTGTGAAAAAAAAAAGAGAAAGATATGAAAAGGGAAAAGAAGAATAAAAAAAAATTTACCATGTTTTTTTTGTTTATTTAAATTATTACTATTAAACCAGTCATTAATTTAGGGACGCCACATCTTGCATCTCTAGGAAAAACTTTTCAAAATGAAGATCTAGTAAATAAAGTTTTAAGATGTATTAATAGAGAATGGCAACTAAAGGTAACAGCCATCACAGAATCTCAAGATTTGTCTAGTATGTCTCTTGCTACGTTATTTGGAAAATTGCAGGAGCATGAAATGGAATTATTGAGATTAAATCAACATGAAGAAACTGATAAGAAGAAGAAGGGAATCACTCTTAAAGTCTCATCTGCAATCCAAGAAGACAGTGATAAAGAAGATTCAATTGACTTGGATAATGATGAAGATATTAGTCTTTTTGTAAAAAGATTCAACAAGTTCCTGAGAGTCAGAGGAAATCAAAAGCGACCAAAATTTAAATCTAAAAGAAGGACAGAAACTTCATCCTCTACTCTAAAATGCTTTGAGTGCAATCAACTTGGACATCTGAGGGTTGATTGCCCCATTTTCAAGAAAAAGATGGAGAAGTCTGAAAAGAAAAATATTAATGAAAAGAAATTGAAGAAAGCATACATTACATGGGATGAAAACGATATGGAATCTTCTGAAGATTCAGAAAATGAAGAGATAAACCTCTGCCTTATGGCTAAAAGTTATGAAAGTGATGAAGAGGTAACATCTTCAAACAACTTATCTATTTCTTTTGATGAATTGCAAGATGCATTTGCTGATCTGCATAAAGAGTCAATTAAACTTGCAAAGTTAGTTTCATCTTCAAAGAAAACAATTTCAAATTTAGAAAATGAAATTTCAAAATTAAACAAAGAATTAGATCATCTTAGAAATGAAGTCTCAATTTCTAAACCAAATGAAAAAGTTCATATCTCTACTATTTCTGACAAGAAAATGTCAGATTCTTGTAGTTGTTGTGAAAAGTATGAAAAAGAAATTAAAGAATTGAAAAACTCACTTGCAAAATTCTCTTATAGGAAAAATAATTTAGATGTCATATTAGGAAAACAAAGACATGCCTCCAATAAGACTGGACTAGGATATAAATCTGAAAAACAACAAAAATTTCATAAAAATTTCTTTACTTCCACACAAAAATATAATTCTAGTTCTATCACATGTTTTTACTGTGGAAGAAAAGGGCATGGCACATCTACATGCTATTTTAGAAGAAATTGTAACAATATTAAAATGATTTGGGTCCCAAAAGGATCTGTTATTCATACTAACACACAAGGACCCAATAAAGTTTGGGTACCTAAGTTACAACCTTGATTTTGTAGGAACCCTTGAGGAAAAAGTGGTACATAGATAGCGGATGCTCAAAATATATGACGGGAGACGAATCAAAATTCACACATATCTCTCCCAAGAAAAGCGGACATGTAACTTATGGTGACAACAACAAAGGTAGAATTCTTGGAGTTGGAAAAATAGGTACAAATTCTTCAACCTCCATTGAAAATGTTCTACTTGTTGAAGGTCTTAAACATAGTCTGCTTAGTGTGAGTCAATTATGTGACAAAGGCTATTTGGTATCATTTGATTCTCAAAAGTGTGTCATTGAACATAAACATGATACAAATATAAAGCATATAGGGTTTAGAGTCAACAATGTTTACATGATAGACTTAAGTCAAAAACTAGATAATAATCAATGTTTTCTTAGTAAAGATGATGATCCATGGTTGTGGCATAAACGGATTGCACATATAAACATGGAACACTTAAATAGATTAATATCAAAAGATTTAGTTGTTGGTTTGCCAAAACTAAGATTTGAAAAAGATAGGCTATGTGATGCATGTCAAAAGGGAAAACAAACTAGAGTTTCTTTCAAATCTAAAAACATTGTTTCAACTACTCAACCCTTACAATTATTAAATATGGATTTGTTTGGTCCTTCCAGAATCATGAGTTTTGGAGGAAGTTACTATGCTCTTGTTATAGTTGATGATTATTCTAGATACACATGGACTCTTTTTATCACTCATAAGAATGATGCATTTCAAGCATTTAGAAAACTTGCAAAAATCATTCAAAATAAGAAAAATCTCGAGATTATATCTATTAGGAGTGATCATGGGGGTGCGTTTGAAAATAAAGAATTTGAATTATGTTGTGATAAGCATGGGATTGAGCATAACTTTTCTGCACCAAGAACCCCTCAACAAAATGGTGTTGTTGAAAGGAAAAATAGATCTTTGGAAGAGATTGCTAGAACTTTATTAAATGATACTCCTCTTCCAAAATACTTTTGGGCTGAAGCCGTTAACACTGCATGCTACATTTTAAATAGGGCTTTAATAAGACCCATTTTAAAGAAAACTCCATATGAATTGTTCAATGGCAGAAAACCAAACATCTCACATCTTCATATCTTTGGTTGTAAATGTTTTGTATTGAATAATGGAAAAGATAACTTAGGAAAATTTGATGCTAAGTAAGATGAAGGTATTTTCCTTGGATATTCTCTGCATAGTAAAGCTTATAGAATATATAATAAAAGAACAATGACAATTGAAGAGTCTATAAATGTTTCCTTTGATGAGTCTAATGCCATTCTTCCAAGGAAGAATTTTTTAGATGATATTTCAGATTCCTTAGAAGATACACATATTCATGGAAATGACTCTAAAGAAAAAGATGAAGGAAGCAATGAGGATTCTCAAGATAATGGAGTTAGAGCAAATAATGAACTTCCAAGAGAATGGAAAGCCTCAAGAGATCATCCCCTCGACAACATTATTGGTGATATATCAAAAGGGGTACCAACTAGGCATTCTCTTAAAGATTTATGCAATAATATGGCTTTTGTATCTATGATTGAACCTAAAAATATAAAAGAAGCCATAGTAGATGATAACTGGATCATTGCCATGCAAGAAGAACTGAATCAATTTGAAAGAAACGTGTGAAAACTAGTAGAAAAACCTGAAAATTATCCTGTCATAGGAACAAAATGGGTTTTTAGAAATAAATTGGATGAACATGGCATAATTATTAGAAATAAGGCTAGGTTAGTAGCAAAAGGGTATAATCAAGAAGAGGGAATAGACTATGAAGAAACATATGCTCTAGTTGCAAGATTAGAAGCCATTAGAATGCTCTTAGCATATGCATCCATAATGAATTTTAAGCTCTATCAAATGGATGTTAAAAGTGCTTTTCTAAATGGCTTAATTCAAGAAGAAGTATATGTTGAACAACCCCCAGGTTTTGAAATCCCAGATAAACCAAATCATGTTTATAAATTGCAAAAGGCTCTTTATGGTTTGAAACAAGCCCCTAGGGCATGGTATGAACGTTTAAGCAATTTTCTCCTAGAAAAAGAATTTTCTAGAGGAAAAGTGGATACCACATTATTCATAAAGAGAAAGCATAATGATATTTTTTTAGTTCAAATATATGTTGATGATATAATTTTTGGATCCACTAATGATTCATTGTGCAAGGAGTTTTCCCTTGATATGCAAAGTGAATTTGAAATGTCAATGATGGGAGAACTAAAGTACTTCCTGGGATTAAGAATCAAGCAAACTCAAGAAGGTATATTCATCAATCAAGCCAAGTACTGTAAGGAATTGATCAAAAGATTTGGGATGGAAAGTACAAAACACATGGCTACACCGATGAGCACTAGTTGTTACTTAGATAAAGATGAATCCGGTCAGTCTATAGACATGAAACAATATCGAGGTATGATCGGATCTCTTCTTTATTTATCTGCCAGTAGACCTGATATTATGTTTAGTGTATGCATGTGTGCTAGGTTTCAATCCAACCCCAAACAATCACATTTGTGTGCAGTTAAGAGAATCATGAGATATTTATTAGGTACAATAAATTTAGGATTATGGTATCCTAAGAACTAAACATGTAACTTAATAGGATATTCTGATTCTAAATTTTCCGGATCTAAAACTGATAGAAAAAGCACAAGTGGAACTTGTCAATTCATTGGATCCGCTCTTGTCTCATGGCATAGTAAGAAACAAAACAGTGTTGCTTTATCCACTCCTGAAGTGGAATATATCTCTGCCGGCAGTTGTTGTGCACAGATTTTATGGATGAAGCAACAATTATCTGATTATGGTATCCTTCTTGATCGAATACCTATTAGGTGTGATAACACTAGTGCCATAAATCTATCCAAAAACCCTGTACAACATTCTAGAACGAAACATATAGAAATTAGACACCATTTTCTAAGAGACCATGTTCTAAAGGGAGATTTTTTGCTAGAGTTTGTTGATACAAAGAATCAGCTTGCTGATATCTTTACAAAACCTCTCCCAAAGGATATATTCTTTTCAATAAGAAGAGAATTAGGACTTGTAGACCTTAGTGATTTGGATAGGTAAAGTTTATGATTGATTGATTGTGTTTTGATTAAGTATGACACTTGTTTTTGTTTAATTTAGTTTACTTTTCTTGTTAGTATAATTAACTCTTAAGATAGGATAAATTTTTAAACTTAGAAATAAGTTTTCTTTTAGGAAAAGGCTATTGTTTTGTTCTGGTAATCGATTACATGAATACTGTAATCAATTACGCTAGAACAGATGGCCTGTAATCGATTACAGTCTTCATGTAATCGATTACCAGTAGGCTGCCTCCACCTGTAATCGATTACCAAAACTTGTAATCGATTACCAAGCGTCCTGGTCTATAAATATCACGTTTTTCAGAAACCCCTGTGCAGCCCCTTCCTCCTTGCGACGTTCCTCCATTCCCAAACCCCCAAACCTTCCTATCTCACTCATTTTTTCATCAAATCGACTCCCGTAACTTGCAATCTACTTCTTTTTCAATTTTCTATTGATTTCACCGATTGAAATCTGCAAAAACTCCATCATATGGCAGAATCATCAAAGAAACGAAAGGGTTCATCCGCCTCCGCTTCGGCTTCAAGAGCTCATCGTTCCGGAGCCACCAACGCATCCACAACACCAATTCCACCCTCCTTATCCTCTTCCATATTGTTTTCTTCTGAAGAACAGCAGAAACGGTATTCAAATCTTTTTCTCATCTCGTTCCATTATCGACCCTAAGTTCATTGATATGGAATTCTTTTCTGCTGAAACCTTTGATTGCATTCAAGCATTTCAGAATTTAGGTCTCATACCTTTCATGTCATTACAATTTTCTGTTTATCCTAAATTGGTTAAAGCCTTTTATTGTAATCTTGAAATTCAGGACAACACTTTGATTTCTGAGGTTTTTGGGATAAAAATGGTCATTGACCAATCCCTTTTCCATGACTTAACCCAATTGTCCAGTGACGGTGTACCATTTGAAGGTACACTGAATGACGATTGGAAATTTGATTTCTCTACACATGATGCCCGCCAGTTGGTTTGCACCAACCATGCGGATATGACCGGACGCCTTCTTGCCGGTTCATTATCTTATTGTGCGGATTTTGCTTCCACGATCTTCCAACCTTGCCCAGGTTTCTGAGGAAGATCTTATTATCATGTGGGCCTTTCATACCGAGCGTCAACTTGACTGGACACACTTAGTCAGATATCACATGCATAAGGCATTGCGATTAAATGCTCCTTTGCCATATCCACATCTTGTTACTCTCTTTTTTCTCCATTTTCAAATTCCTCTTGATTCTGAACCTTATGTTCCAATCAAGAGATCTTTTTTAATTGGTGCTTTTGTGATTGCTTCTTTTGGTTACCGCAAAGAGCCTGATGGCTCTTGGGTCAAAAAGGGCACTCAACTCGCTGATGAAGAAGGCAACCTACCAGTTGAAGATAATTCCACTCTTCTTCGAAGGCTTATGGACAAGTTTGATGGTCTTCAGACCTTTTTTGGTGACAAATTTGATGCCATGGAATTGCAAGTCGACATGCGGTTCGATGCCATGGAATCAAGGATCACCAAAGTTGAAGAAGATGTCTCCTTCATCCGTACTTGCTTTGATCCACCACCACCGCCTCCATCATCATCTTAGCTTAAGTATTATGACTAAGTATTATTAGTGATTAAGTATTATTAGTACTTTGGTTTATCGCCGTGTATTTGGCTTTGTGATGTTCTAGTTATCATAATCTTGCACTATTATTAAGTATTATTATATTTCTCGACTTTGTTTTGGATTGGTTATGACAATGTATGGATTTATTTTGGTTTATTGTTTGGCTCTGTTTGGATTTTGATTGTGTTGCTTAGTTCTTTTTTATGTTGCCAAAGGGGGAGAGAACTTGGGTTAGAAATCAATTAGAAATTTATCATTAAGTAAAGTTAGGCATACATGCCAAAAGATAGGGGGAGTAAGGGTTGTGTGAACGTGCTATCATCTTGTATATAGCTTGTCTTGATTTCAGGGATTGTCATCATCAAAAAGGGGGAGATTGTAGACAAAGGATCAAGCTGAATGTTTTGATGATGCCAAAGGGTTACATGTTTCTCAAAGCTTTATTCAAGACAAAGAAATCAAAGATATTCAAGATGGATGATCAAGACAGCCTCTAGAGTCTTAGGAAGAGTATATTTAATAGGAAAGGAATTCCAATTGAAGTAGCAAAAGGTTTGGCCAAGAAATTTAAGTTAAAAAGTCTTTTTCCAGAAATTTACTCTCTGGTAATCGATTACCAGAGGATGTAATCGATTACCAGTGGCCAAAACTGATTTACAACAACTATTAAAATTTGAATTCAAAATTTGCACTGTGTAATCGATTACACATATTTGGTAATCGATTACCAGCAGTTACTGAACATTTTTAATTCAAATTTTAAAGCTTGTAATCAATTACACACATATTGTAATCGATTACCAGAGCATATTTTTAGAAGATATTCTCAACAGTCACATCTTTTTATTTGGTTCTTGAATGGCTATCAAAGGCCTATATATATGTGACTTGAGACATGAATTTGAAAAGAGTTTTTCAGAACAAAAAGGTCTTATCCTCTTAAAAAGAAAAATCGTTTTATCCTCTTACAAATTCCTTGGCCAAAACACTTGTGATTCAATAAGGAATTATTTGAGTGCTCAAATTGTTCAATCTATCTCTTTCAAGAGAGATTTCTTCTTCTCTTCTTCTTTATTCTGAAAAGGGATTAAGAGACCGATGGTCTCTTGTTGTGAAAGAATTCTAAACACAAAGGAAGGATTGTCCTTGTGTGTTTAGAACTTGTAAAAGGAATTTACAAGATATTGGAACTCTCAAGCGGGTTGCTTGGGGATTGGACGTAGGCACAAGGGTGTGGCCGAACCAGTATAAATCTGAGTTTGCACTTTCTCTTCCCTTAAAATCCTTCATTTATTATTGTTTTATATTCATATTCAAATTGTTCAATTTTGAATCAATATTTAAGAAATTCATTATTAAGGGAATTAATAACTTGAATAGAAAGTTAAATAGAATTTTTAATTGGGGAAATAATTTGTAATATCTTAATTCAACCCCCCCTTCTTAAGATATCTGAGGCCACTTGTCCAATAAGTAGTATCAGAGCTTTATTCTTGTATAAAGTTTAGAAGCTTCAAGAATTATGGCCTCATCAAACTACTTGCTTCCCGAGGGAAATTCTATAAATAGACCTCCCATCTTTAATGGAGTGGGTTACCACTATCTGAGGTCACTTGTCCAACAGGATGGGTAAGAGATAGCATGAGTCCATGTGCTGTCCCGGTAATTTTGGTTCCAAAAAAAGATGGTTCTTGGAGGATGTGCTCCGATTGTAGAGCTTTAAACAATATTACCATTAAATATAGGTATCCAATACCTAGACTTAATGATTTGCTTGATGAATTGCGTGGTGCTTGTTTCTTTTCCAAAATTGATTTGAAAAGTGGTTACAATCAAATAAGGATTAAAGAAGGAGATGAATGGAAAACTGCTTTCAAAACTAAATATGGATTATATGAATGGTTGGTTATGCCTTTCGGTTTGACTAATGCACCAAGCACTTTCATGAGATTAATGAACCATGTTTTGAGAGAATTCATTGGTAAATTTGTGGTGGTGTACTTTGATGATATCCTTCTTTATAACACAACCCTTGATTTGCATGTTGCACACTTAAAATTGGTGTTTTGTGTGCTTAGGAAGGAACAATTGTATGCTAACCTTGAAAAATGTATTTTTTGCAAAGACCATGTTGTGTTTCTTGGTTTTGTAGTGAGTTCCAAAGGGGTTCAAGTTGATGAAGAAAAGGTCAAGGCTATCCAAGAGTGGCCCACACCTAAAACTGTGACCGAGGTGAGAAGTTTTCATGGCCTAGCAAGTTTTTATAGACGATTTGTGAAGGATTTTAGTACCCTGGCAGCACCTTTAAATGAGGTAATTAAGAAAAATGTTATTTTTAAATGGGGGGAGAAACAAGAAGAAGCTTTCAATGATCTTAAGCAAAAGTTAACCAATGCCCCCATACTTGCTTTGCCAAATTTTTTAAAATCTTTTGAAATTGAATGTGATGCTTCAAATGTTGGGATTGAGGCTGTATTGTTACAAGAAGGTCATCCAATTGCTTATTTTAGTGAAAAATTAAGTGGTCCTACCCTTAACTATTCTACTTATGATAAGGAGTTGTATGCCTTAGTGAGAGCGTTGAAAACATGGCAACACTATCTTTATCCCAAGGAGTTTGTGATCCATAGTGACCATGAATCCCTAAAATACTTAAAAGGACAAGGTAAGCTAAATAAAAGGCATGCCAAATGGGTGGAATTTCTTGAGCAATTTCCTTATGTTATTAAACATAAAAAGGGAAAAGAAAATATTGTTGCGGATGCCTTGTCAAGGAGACACTTTTTGCTTTCTATGCTTGAAACAAAAATGATTGGATTTGATTGCTTGAAAGAAATATATGAAGGAGATGACACCTTTGGTGAAATCTTCAAAAATTGTGAAAAGTTTTCTAAAGATGGTTTTTATAAATATGAGGGCTATCTTTTCAAAGAAAATAAATTATGTGTGCCCAAGTGTTCTACTAGAAACTTGCTTGTGTGTGAAGCTCATGAAGGATGGTTGATGGGGGCATTTTGGGGTCCAAAAGACTTTAGATACATTGAAAGAGCATTTTTATTGGCCTAACATGAAGAAAGATGTGCAGAAATTTTGTGAGCGTTGTATTGTTTGCAAAAAGGCCAAGTCAAAGGTAATGCCTCATGGTTTGTATACCCCTTTACGAATTCCGGATTCTCCATGGATTGATTTATCAATGGACTTTGTTTTAGGGCTTCCTAGAACAAGTAATGGTAAGGATTCCATATTTGTTGTTGTTGATAGGTTTTCTAAAATGGCTCATTTTATTCCTTGTATGAAATTTGATGATGCTAATCATGTGGCGGATTTTTTCTTCAAAGAAGTAGTGAAACTCCATGGATTACCAAGAAGCATTGTTAGTGATAGGGACTCCAAATTCCTAAGCCATTTTTGGAGGACCCTATGGGGGAAGTTGGGTACTAAGCTACTATTTTCTACTACTTGTCACCCTCAAACGGATGGACAAACGGAGGTCGTGAATAGGACTTTGGGTACCTTGCTAAGAACTGTTTTGAAAAAGAATCTTAAAAATTGGGAAGTTTGCTTACCTCACATTGAATTTGCTTATAATAGGTTGTTTTCCAACCCGAAGATTGGGTTTGGGTTCACATGAGAAAGGAGAGGTTTTCGGAGCAAAGGAAATCCAAGCTTCAACCAAGAAGGGATGGTCCATTTCAAGTACTTGAAAGGATAAATGACAATGCGTACAAGATTGAATTGCCCGGTGAGTATAATGTGAGTACTACATTTAATGTGTCTGACTTAACTCTTTTTGATGTAGATGGAGAAGCCGATTTGAGGACAAATCCTTTTGAAGAGGGAGAGAGTGATGAGGACAAGGCAAGGAATAAGGACAAGGAACCTTTAGAAGGACTTGGAGGACCTATGGCAAGGGCTAGAACGAAGAAGGCCAAGGAAGCTCTTCAACAAGTATTAACCATGCTATTTGAATTTAGGCCCAAGTTACAAGTGGAGATGCTTCGGATTGTTAATTGCACCATGTTCCAAGAAGAGTAGAGGGTGCCACTATTGTTGAGTGGTTTTATTAGCATTTTGTTAGTTGAAATAAAGGCCCAAACTTGTGTTTAAGTGGCTATCAATTCTCTTGGGATTTGCACCACCTATGGGCTTGTTTTAATTTAAATAAATTAAGGTTTAATAAGGTGAAAACTCTAGGATTGTGGCTGCCTCTTGGCTGACCATGGAGTTGCACAATTTTCCATATGTGTATGTGTCTTAATTCTAGTTTTAATTAGGTATAATGACACCATCAATTGTTGTTATCAATTCTAGTTTTAATTAGGTTTAATGACACCATCAATTGTTGTTATTGGTGATCATTTCACTTGTGTAACCAACTTGATGTCATTCCTATTTATAGGCTACACATTTTCTAATAAAAAAATAGACCTTGAATTTGAGTTTTAATCACCTTCTAAAGTGTGAGAGTGAATCTCCTTAGTTACTTGAGTGATTCAAGAAATTGGTTTATCAAGGAACACCACCTTGTGTGTGACACCAATTCCGGAGGAGTGATTCTTCCAACCCCCTTCTTCATTCTCCTTCTTCATCTTTCTAAACCTTCATTCATTTTCCATCCAAACACATTCAAACTTTGAACCAAATACCTTACATTCAACCCTCCATAAACTTGTCACTTTCTCTCTCGTTCAATAAATTTCATAAAAAAAAGAAAGAAAAACCTTTGAAGATCCATCTTCAACCCTTGTGCAAATGGGTTTACATCAATTGTGAACCCCATAAATTAACTTCACCATCCATCCTCCTCCTCCCGAAACTGGCTTCGCATGGAACTTTAACGGACATCCACATTTTCTACTGCCAGTGCATGTTCTTACCAAATTATGTTTCTTAGGCCTATACTCCCCTCTCCTTTCACAAGCTATCAATAGAAACGAGGCTCTTCCTCGAACACCAGTATCGGTGTCTGACCTCATTATAACAACAAAAAATCCAATGTCATGAGCCAACGATCGAGCCCATTGTAAAACTTCATCACGGGTAGCAAACAACTATAACACAGTTCAAATAAGGTCTAACATCAGTAACATGTATGTAATATAATTACTGTACCAACAACAACAACAAATTACACAAATACCTGAGAAGTATTAAAGATATCAGAGCAATCAACGTGTTCTACTTTAACGCCAGCATCTTTCTCATTTTCAATATTCATATCAACTTCTTCAGACATCATATTATCATACATCCACTGCTCTTCGTCCATCTTAATAAAACATTTAACAAATTCAATTCAATGGAAAAATTTATATAATCACCTCATTTTTTTATTGACACAAGTATAGATGTTTACAAAAAAAAAATATTTTATTGCACATTTTCATTAAAATGTCATATAAATCTAATAAATGCAGCATTCAATAAAATACATAATTGAATTAAACATGTAAATACATAATCATTGTCATAATTTTTTTTTAATTATTAATCATTAGTATATTCATTTTTAAGCAATTTAATGTTAGTTAATTATTAATCATTAGTATTTTTTTCACCATTCTAATTACTTAATACATTTTTTATATCACTATAAAAATTAATATGATCCGTATGGGTCATACGGATTGTTGATCCGTATGTGCAAACCATTTTTTTTGGCTTACTTCTCCTTCTCCGAGGATGAAAATTGACCAAAACTCACCGTATACTCCTCACAGGTGCACATACACCAGTGGAGACCAAATACGCTTCCAAACCACCAGTAACGAAAGCAAGTTACACTAAGTGACGAAAATCTTGCGAAAAAAATGGAACTGTAGAAATGAAAAATCTTGCTGCTACTTATAACCAAAATGGCATTTTGGAAAATTGCTGGGTGCCCCAAGCAATTCCCAAGTAAAAATGATGTCAATTGAGCCCACCAATCAAAGAAAAATTAATTGGTTTGTATGATCATTATTTTAAAAAAAAAAATTAATTTGTCACCTCTTATTTTTTTAAATCTACCATTTTAATTTTCATGTTTTTTAATTGAAATATTTATCCTTCATTTTAAAAAAACTTAATGATTTAAGTCTTTTATTTTTTAATTGAAATATTTTATCTTCCATTTTTAAAAATTTACAATTTTAATCTTTGTGATCAATTTTGAACGTTGATTTATGTATCCTGTAAACGTTGACTGACATGTGTTTATTTATTATCAACATTAGAAATTTTTTCTTAATTATTTAATTTCTAAAAAACTTAATCTATTAAAAAAGACTAAAATATGTTTTTTATTCCTATAAATATCGAAAAATTTGAAATTTGTCCATACAAAATTTTTTGTATGTTTTTCGTCCTCATAAAATTGAAGTGTGTTTTGTTTTTTTCCAAAACTCGGCTTAGACGAATTTGATCCTAAGTGTTTGATGTGTGTCCACTAAAAAATTAAATGTGGAGCTATGTCACCAACCCGCACCCAAACATCTCCCCACTCACCATTCGACCAACCATCGCAACTCCGACCACCGTGTGACCAACCACCACCTTACCCATCTCCTTCGCATTGCGCTATCACCTACACCACCTCCTCCACAATGCACCACTACCCACACAAGCCACCATCTCTGCCGCTGACCCTGACGACACAAAATTTGGTGGTGGTGTTTGGCTTATGTGGGTAGTGGCGTGCGGTGGTGCAGGTGGTGGCACGACGAGCGGTGGTTGTTATGAGTTTGGGAGAAAGGGGTATTTTGCAAAAAAAAAAAAAAAACCCCAAAAATTGTATTTTATAATTTAAGTTTAAAAAAATGACACATTGGCTCGGATTTGTCCAAGCCTAGCTCTGGGCCAAAAAATAATACATTTCAATTTTATGAAGAGGAAAACATACCAAAAATTTTATAGGAACAAATTCCAAAAATTTTTATATTTATAAGGACGAAAAATATATTTTAACCTAATAAAAATTTAAAAAGTACATAATCAAGTTTGAAATTAACAAAGGAGATTAAAATCACAGATTTTTTAAAAGTGGGAAATAAAATGTCTTAATTTAAAAATAGAGGGACTAAAATGATAAATTTTTAAAAAAATAGGAGACGAAACCTCCCAAATAAAAAATAGGAAAACTAAAATTATTATTTTTTAAAAAAAAAAATAGGAGGACAAAAGTTGCATTTCAACCTCTCTTTTTATTAATACTTAGGGGTGTTTGGATGCGTGTTTGATAAAATTGATTTTGAATTAAATTAATTTTGGTTAAAATTGATTTTGAAGTAATGTGAGTTATGTTTGAATGTTTTCGTTGTAAAATTAAGTTAGGAGTATATTTCAATACAAAATTTTGGATTTAACATTGAAGTTACTTAAAGTTGTTTTAGTTCAGAATTAATTCTGAACACATAATCAATTTTGAATTCTTCTCCAATGTGAAACTAAACATGTGAAAATGTATACAAAATTAATTCTTGACTCATAATCAACTTTCAAACGTTAAACCAAACACGCACAAGGTGCTTGATTTAAGGTCGTGAATGTGACATGTAACGACCTGCCTCATTGCTACGACATCGCTTACTATAAAATGTGACATTTCAATTTTTAAGTGAAAGCTCCATTAATTTGATTATGAAAACGATGGTAAATTTTTTGTGATGTACATTCATCAAAACAACACATAAACACGTGAACAATATATATATATATATATATATCACCACTACACATCTTTCAAATGTCAGAACATAATTTAGTTTTTGCATATATCTAAACTTGGGACTTACATGCCCAATAAAAAGAGTCAAGGAACCAACTAAGGAAGAGTTCATAACAAAACACAACTCTCCCCCAAAATAAATTCCAACTTTATCACGTTGGCTTGGCGGCTCCAACAAAAGACTTCCTACCAAGTCACCTACTGCTGCCCATCTGCTCCCACGAACGAAAGTTTGAGATCATCACAGGCACCAATTACACGGTACAAAAATTGCAAGGGTGAGTTTATTATAAAAGATCAACAAACACCAAAAGACAATGATTAACAAGAATACAATAACAATAACCACAATCATTCTCAATAACCCATCGGTTCAACATACACTTAACAAACTAGTCATCAACTTTTCCATAATTCAAATCAATTATGCTCAGAATGATGCATGTACCTGACTCAACTCTAAAATGCAATGTGGTACCATTTATCTGGAAATAGCCTAAGCGTGTCCACATGACACTCTCACTTAGAAAAACTAGGCACAAGTGTCAAGGTCACCCTGTTGTGCATAGGCAACTCCCCCCCCCCCATGGTAATCAACCTGAGTCTCAAGGAAGTTCTAAACTGAGTGACATGCTCCCAAGTACACGTATTTTTCCTCGTGAAAAATTGTCCATCATCAATGTACTGACCATGCATAGTTAAAGATTCTAAGTCATCCCCTTCTTTCTCCAGGGATGCTTAAAACTCTTTAAAACACTCTATTTTCCCCTCTAGGGATATCCAACATGGTCACCACACCCCCTATGTACATACACAACATACAACATCACAATAACATCATCAACATCAACATCATCTCATCTCAATGTCATTATCAACATCAACACCATCATCAACATCACAAGCAATCACATTCCACATACATACATATAAATTCATGCCCGGGATTCACATTCCCCAGGTCTTCAGGCAACATAAACCTCATACAACAATAATCCATAATATCACAAGACTCATATTTTTAAGGAAAATTCTAAATTAAAAAGGAGAACTATGGTATTCAAAACAAACTCTTATGCCCATTTAAAATTTAATAAAGAAGTAAATAGAAGAACAAATGTAAAATTTTGGGCAGAGTCCCCTCTATAATTAAGACTTTTCCCAAAAATTCCAATCAATACAACAACAACATCATTGACAATTTCAATCATCAATAACATACATATCACATCCCATTAGTTAAAAATATTGTTTTTCTTGAAAACCAGCATGCACATCAATAACTAATATATAACATCCCATTAGTTAAAAACACAGTTTTTCTTGAAAACCATCATGCACAGGGACAAACATACATCCCCATAATTGGGTCCCCTAACCCCAACTATGATATCAAAAGTTGTAAACAAATAATAAACTCCCCTCACCTATCTATATCTCTTCGTTAGTTCCTTGCGGTGTTGTTCTAAGATCTCTTAGGTTCACGTTCGTTTGTCCAAACGCAGAGCTCTATATACCAAATCAAAGATAATTAAGTATAGATTTCAAAGACAAGGTTAATATTAACTTTTGGGGTCAAATACTCATTCAATTTAAAAAGAGGTTAAAGGGGTGTTTTGAGATCCATATCAAAGAGAGGTCATTTTGAAATTCTGATCACGCCACTGTGACCAGGGTTCAACAAATGTTACAAAAATAAAGTCTATTTTATAAAAAGACAACTTTTAGAACGTCTCTTTTTCAAGGATTTTTCAAAGGAAGTGTAAAACATCAAATAATGGTACCCAAGTCAAAAGAGATGCAAACATAGGCTCAAACTATCAAGGTGAAGGCTTAGAAATCACGGTTACCTCGAAGAAACCGCGAAGGAATGATTGGAGGCTTCGTTCTCTACCGAATGCTCGAGTTGAGGTTTGAAGATTCGGCTCCAATTAAATTGTTCTTCTCCGTGCAGTGGTTCGACAACAAGCAAAGGCAGCTCGTGGTGGTCACCGGTGGTCGGTGGTGGTGGAGGAGGAGGTTGGGGGGGGGGGGGGGGGGAGGGTTTATGGGAAGAGATGGAGGTGAAAATGGTTGTTTTACGCTGTTGGACGTATTTGTAGCCTACAAGACTCGCCCAAGCGAAATTTAGCTTGCCTGGGCGAGTTTATCTAGCTCAAATTCGACTCGCTTGGGTGAATTTCGCTCCAACAAATTTTACTACTTCGGTGAAAATATCATATCTCATACGCAAAATGTTATTGACAAAGTTTATACTGTTTCCATGCAATATGAAGTATGAAACATGGGCTCCATCAATGCACTGATCAGATAATCAAAGATTCTAAGTCATCCCCTCCTGAGATGCTTAAAACTCTTTAACCACTCTATTTCCCCCACCAGGGATATCCATCATGGTCACTGCACCCCCCATGTACATACACAACATGCATCATCATAATGGCATTTTCAACACCAACAACATCTCATCTCAATGTCATTATCAACAACAATATCATCTCAATGTCATTCTCAACATCAACATCATCTCATCTCAATGACATTATTAACGTCAACATTATTTCATCTCAATGAAATTATTAACAATAACAACATCATCTCATATCAGTATTATCATCAATAACCATATCATCTCATATCAATATTATCATAAATACTAACGTCATTTCATATCAATTATTATCATCAATAACAACATCATCTCATATCAATATTATCATCAACACCAACATTATCTCAAATCAATTAATATCATCAATAACAATATCATTAATAAATCACATTCCGCACATGCATGCATATATAGTTCATGCCTAAGAGTTACACTCCCCAGGTCTTCAAACAACACAAGTCTAATAAAAAAAATAATGTCATTTATCAGTAACAAATGTATCGCATCCCATTAGTTGAAAACATAGTTTTTCTTGAAAACCAACATACACAAGGACAAACATACAGCCCCATAATTGGGTTCCCTGATCTCAATTATGGAATCAAAACCATAAAATTATAACAAACTCCCCTCACCTATCGTGAGCTCTATCAGCTCCTCTCTGCATCTCAGAGACCTCTCTTGTCAATCCAAACAGAAGGTTCTATATACTAAATCAAAGGAAATTTAGTATAGATTTTAAAAACAAGGTTAATAATAATATCCAGGGTCAATTACCCGTGTCAAAACATAAAGGGCTAAGGGGTATTTTGGTTTCTACTACAAAGAGACATCTTTTTGAAATTATGATCAGGCCAATGTGACCGGGGTTCAACAAAGGTCACTAAAATAACATCAATTTTATAAAAAGATAATTTTTATAACGTCTCATTTTCAAGGGTTTTTCAAAGGGAGTGTAAAAACATCCTATTACTGTACCCAAAACATAAAAGACACAAAGAGAAGCTAAAGCTAACTAGGAGAAGGGAATAGAAGTCAAGATTACCTCAAAGAAACTATGAAAGAAAGGATTGCGAGCTTGTTCTCCATCGAATCCTTGAGGTGGATTATGAGGATTTCGCTCCGATCAAAACGTTCCTCTCCGTATGGTGGTTGGTGGCAAGCAACGGTGGCTCATGGTGGCCACCGGTGGTCGTGGGTGGTGGAGAAGAAGGTGTTAGGGTTTGAGTGGGCATTTGGAGAGGAGGAGAGTGAAAAATCATCCTTTTCATGTTGAAGAATGTATTTATAATCTATAGATCTCACTTAATGAGCTTATCTCGCTAAGCGAGAATCCACTTTTGGCGCTAAGCGTGAGTTTTTGCACTAAGCGCAATTCCTCTCGGGTTGGGATTGCACTTAGCGTGAGTGTGATAGGCAAGAAGTCAAGTTATTTTTCAAATCCAAATGGTCAAATCATGAAGAATTAGGTTATGAACCTACAGTTCAAATTTGAAAGCAATCCAACGGTTAACGAATCTGGGATCATGGTTTTACCGGAGCACGTTTAGGTGAAACTTGAAATCTCATAATTTTAAGCTAAGTCAATAAAACTCCACATAACTCAACATCAAGAAAATGACACATGGCTAATTGACACATACCTCAACTCATCCAATTCAATCATATAATCAACTAACACGATAAATATATTTAAACATCGATTTACAGTTAGTAAAATTTTAGGGTGTTACAGCCCATCTATTTGTATAATAATCTAACTGATCTTGGTAAAGTTGATGATCATCCTAGCCATCTAAGAATACTATTCCAAACCCGATATGATATCAGGCAAATGGGAAATGGATGATCCATAGTTTCCATAGGTTGCCTTCAAAAAAGGCATGAATGTGCAATGTGTGTGATCTACGCTCCCCTTTTCTGAAGTTGATTACATGTTGATAAACAATCCAACAATAGTCTCCATGAGAAAACTAGAACCTTCGAGGGGACTTCACACTTCTAGAAAGTTTTCACACTCGGCAAAATACATTATATTTCAAACATTTGAGGCAAAGTTTTGAAAAGAGCATTATAGGTTGAAGCAACAGAGAACTTACCAGATTCGAGTAACCTCTAACACCAATCATCATTAGTTCCTGATTTCATGATGACATGCTCGATGTGGCACAATAACTCAGCTAATAACTCTTCCCAAACAAGAATTTTTTTTCCTCCAAACCTAGTGCCACACCAACCCTGTATCCAACTGAACCCCCACATTAGCTATATAAGATGCTTTGTGTTTCAACAATTTGAAACAACCTTGGAAATCTATCCTTTAGGCAATCTTCAACCACCATGGATCAAACCAAAAATATGTATGCTCTACACTTCCAATACTTCTAACCACTCCATAACACTAGTGTTTTGATATTTAATTCTCGTAAATCCTTCCATCAAGAGGACAGTTTTGCAGAGAATCTCCCTCCAATGTTATTATACTCACAGATATCACTGTATTTATAAGAAAGCAGCTTATGCCAAAATGCCCATTTTTTCGTTAGGCATATGCATCTTCATTTCAAAAGCAAGCTGATGTTGAACAATTCCAAGTGTTTAACCCCTAACCCCTCATTCCGATCTAGTTTTGTAAATATTCTTCCACCTCATCCAGCTAATTTTTTGGTTATCATTTGACCCCTGCTATAGAAACTTTCTCTGAATGCCTATTAGATTGCTTAATACTTTTTTGGCACTTTAAAAAGAGAGAAAAAGTATTAAGGACTACTACCTAAAATTGAATTAGTAAGCACTGCTCTTCCACCTATTGACACATGTTTTCTTTTCCACAGAGCTAACTTTTTCTTAAAATATTGGATGATTGAATCGCAGGTCCTAACTAACCGTGGATTCGCTCCAATGGGAAGGCCTAAAAACTTGAACAACAACTTAGCTTTTTTCCAGTGTAGGAATGACTCCACTGCAAGCAGAAACTGATCATCCACTCGCACTCTATAAAAATTACTCTTGTAAAAATTTACCTTTAAACCTAAAAGGAGCTCAAAGCTACGAAAAATTGACTTTATAGCCCATAAGATATCATAATCAACCTCCATTACTACTACAAAATCATTTGCATATTGTAGTAATGAGAGTTGTATGTCTTCCCACACTTGTAGACTTTTGAAAACATCACGCCCCACTACACTCCGAAATAAAGTCGCCAACCCTTCCACCACTACTAAGAATATAAATGGGCCAAGGGGATTCCTTTGTTTTAAGCCTCTATTGGCCTCAAACTGTTGTGTTGGGCATCCATTCACTAGGGCTGAAGCATTAGACGAACATATATAGGCCTTCATCCATGCCCTCCATTTATCTCCAAAGCCAAATCTACACATTAAACAGTCTAAGAAGGACCAATTAACCGAGTTGTGCACTTTCTGGAAGTCTGCCTTTAAAATGAAGAAACTCTTATGTGCTTTTTTTGCCTAATCCACTAACTCATTAAGAATAAGAGGTCCATTCAGAATTTTCCTCCCAAGCAAAAATGTTGTTTGGCAAAAAGATGTAGATTGAATACTTAGTTTTAAGTTTTTGGTTTATGCAATTTTACAATGTCAAACATGTTTACATAGGGGTGACATTTTGTATTGATTGTTTTTAGATCTAGGCATGGTTGCTATAGTTTACTTTATTCTATACCATGCTTTGATTGGTGTCATAAGTAACTGTGAATGCTAAGCTTTTATAAACATAAGTGTTTAAAATAGTGTAATCAATTGCATAGTTTTTTTGTATATCAATAAAAACATGTTTAAACCATGGATTAGACTTGGATTCTATTGAAAAAAGGTTGTTCCCATCGGGATAATCGAATACCAAGCTTGTTTTCAAGAGAAGAAAGTCATTGTGAGCCGTATAATTGATTACCATGGCTCTATAATTAATTACAAGTGTTCTTAAAAACTTAATTTTCTCTCTATGTGCGAAATAATCGATTATAGCAGCATATTGAAGGCAAATATGACAAATTGCAAGTAGGATAATCGATGACCAAGTTCTTGTAATCGATTATATCTTATTGCAATTGGAAGATTGTTCTTTGGGATTGAAATAATTGATTACCTTATTGTTGTAATCGATTACCACGATCTGAAAAGGAATAACAAATGGTATATAGGTGAAATAACTGATTATCCGATTTTGATAATCGATTATGGAGGTTATAATTGTTTTTATTATAGATACCCATCTTGTTATTTCCCTAGTATGACTCTTTATCAAGATAAAATTACACATTACAATCAAAAAGAGTTTCTTGGAGGATTTCCACAATATTTCTTTAGAGAAAGTCATCTTGTCAAGGTCATGCATTCAAGATTATAAGATGAACACCATGGATTGAAGCTTGAAGATTTTTACAACTACACAATAAGGTGTTTTCGTTCCATTCCTTATTTTTGGTATCTTAGTTTTCTGATCTTGGTTAAGGTTACCAAGAAAGGTGTTGAGTTGTAGGGTTCATCTCATAGTTTTTCTCTTGTAGGTGTGACATCCTGGAAATTTCTACCCGGAATTTTTGAAAACGATGTATTTTGAATGATTATATATATATAAGTATTATTCAGTGTATATGCATATATGTTCTTGGTAGAAGTAGGAATAGTGGGGGCAAGATACGCGGGTTAGGCTAATTAAGGAAGAGAAATCCATAACTGGGAGGTTATGGGTTAATTCTTAATTAATTAGTCTAAAAATCATCGTTTTGCGTGCGACTTAAAATTTAACGAAACCAACCTCTGAAACACGCTTGGGGTTTTATTCTGAGCGTTTTGATATATATATTGCCTACTTTCGAAAACTGGCCCCGACGGACGCAGAGAAACGCGAGGAACTGGAACCAGAGAAACGACACGCAAACCGAGGCAGGATTTTAGCGTTTCAAAGGTCAGATTTTTCTCACTTTTTGTGACTAAGTATGGGTCACAATCAAAAGAGAAAGTGGGCCCTTTTTGCTCCACTCAAATGGGGACATGTGGCATAGCTTAAATAAAATAATAGGAAAAGAGAAAACCCTTTTTAAAGCCAAAAGCTGTTCTCTCTCCTCACTCAGCCAAAAGAAAATTCAGAAGCTCTCCCTCTCTCTCACGCAGCCTTCTTCTTCTTTTCTCTCATCCACCATTGTTGCCCAACAAAGCTTCAACCTTTGGTGCCCATTTCTGCTCCAAATCGCGAAAGGAGGGCATTTTCGGAGTCGTGAAGCGCGTCTCTACGTGTGGGACTTCGAAATTTCAGGTTTGGGTGGACTTCTTTCTCTCTTGATTTTCGTGGGTATGGGGTTTTGGGAGATATGATGGGTAGTTTTGCTAAGTTTCTGCTTCATGATAGTTATTTGTGAAGAAATTTGTTGAAAGCATGTTGAACTTGCCATGTTTGGATGAGTTAAGCTTACCCATTCAGTTTTAGGGTTTTTATGATGATGCTTGTGATGTTTATGTGCTGAAATTGCTTATGGAAAACTGTTAGAGATGAAGGGTAGAGTTAACCTAGGGTTAGAAAGTGAGAATGTGGTGTTATGAGTGGAAAAAGAGTGAGGCTTTGAGAGTTGGAAGGTTAAATCTGGATTATGTGGTAAATGGAGGTTAAAATGAGTTAATCCTAGCTTGAAATGCCATTTAGAACATGTGAGAAAGGTTAGGCTGAGCTAGAGAGAAAAACAAATGACCAAAGTGAACAAAGAGCCATTTCTAGGGTAAATTGGGTGTTGAGGAGTCAAATTTTGATTCGGTGAAATTTTAGGTGTAAATCCAGTTTGAACAAGTTTAAATTGATGTTATGGACTTGTGTGAGGCGAGAGTTTGCTTCAAATTTACCTCATTCTCAATTTCACTTCTCAAACCTAGAAAATCCATTAAATTGAGGGGTTTTGGACACCTAGATTTTGGGTTGCTGTGTTTTGAAGCTTGACTTTGGTTTATACATGAATGATACATGAGTTGGGACTTGTAGGATTTGATTTGGGCAAGATTGGATGAGGGGAAGTGTGGTTTTCGAAATCTGCACTTTATGCAGAATTTTGCTGTGAAATTGTGCAGCAGAATTTTGCATAAGTGCAGAAAAATGCTAAATTTTGCTGGTTGTGGAAAGAGTAGTGCAGAATGAGTTCTAGATGTTTTCTAGCAGATCCCAACGGTCAAAATGTAGGCTTATGTACTAGAAACTTCCAGTAAAATTTTCGAGTCGATCCAACGGTTAACGAATTGAAACGAAGGAAATGTTACTGGGGTCTTTAAGTGGGAAAAGCTGTGATTTTGGTTGGTGTTTTGGGCAGAGTTTTCTGCCTTTGCCCTGTTTTATTGGCTGTGATAGTTTGTGTTGTTTGAATGTTGAATTACCTGGATGTTGGGGAAGCTTGGGAGGATTGATGGGGACCCGGTGTTGAGAGAAACGAGGATATGGGCTACGTGGGAGTACGTGAGCTCAGTTGGAGGTGGGCAACAGGGGATGGTGGGTTTATGCGCGATTTGTGGATGTGGAAAAACTTGTTGTGCACCATCGCCCGACCGCCACCTAGTACCACATGTGATGGGTACCCCATAATCCTACAAGCTTGAGATGAGGAAGTGTAGAAGGGTGAAACTTCCTGCTTTTATTCGTTGACCACAGAGTGGTACCTGGAGATATGTCGCGGGGGTCAGGAGACCTTGGGGACGTCAGGTGGGGTGCTATTGCCCAAAACCAAGCTTGACCAATCCCGACCCAACCCGGGCATAGTCAGTCAGTGAGAACCTGTGATGTACCTAAGCAGGCGAGCTCCTGGCAGTCAACAGATAAAAGGAACAAAGACCACAAAGCAAGGAGGCTTGTGTGGTGGCTGGCCAGCTGTGAATCTTGTGTGATATATGGGTTATGGCCTCTGGTAATCGATTACCAAGGGTGGGTAATCGATTACAAGGCTTAAAAATGAAGACAGGAGGCTAAGATGGTCTCTGGTAATCGATTACCAAGGGGTGTAATCGATTACCAGGCTTGAAAACGAGGTCAGGAAGCTAGGGGAGCTTCTGGTAATCGATTACCAGGGGATGTAATCGATTACCAGGCTTCAAAAGGGAACTGGAAGACTGTGGAGGCCTCTGGTAATCGATTACCAGTCTGTTTAAT
The DNA here is from genome assembly GCF_000004515.6 of Glycine max. Taxonomy (NCBI): domain Eukaryota; kingdom Viridiplantae; phylum Streptophyta; class Magnoliopsida; order Fabales; family Fabaceae; genus Glycine; species Glycine max. Next base: position 28,929,573 of record NC_038244.2, read on the forward strand.
CGATTACACAGAGGAATGGGTCACTGGTAATCGATTACCAGGTATGTGTAATCGATTACACAGTGCCTTTTTCAGGTTTTCATGTCCTGAAGCTGTGTAATTCGAGTTTGGCCTCTGGTAATCGATTACCAAGGCTGTGTAATCGATTACCAGAGATGAAAAGCCTAAAGATACCCCTTTTACTTGCATGTAGTTGTTATGAGACGCATTGTGTTGCGGCATAGTTAGATTCTTGTGAAAGAGTCTACCCCTTTCTTTTCTTTCTTGTAGATCGTGATGGCGGCGCAGCTAATCCATGATCGAGTGGAGATGGAGTGCCTAGATGGAACTTGGGAGACCCTCGAAGGCAACACGAGGTGCCGATTTCGGGGCACGATTCGATTTACGGCTACTTCATTGGTGCATCCAGATGAACCCGTGTGCACGCTTCAGCGTACTGTGGAGTGGATACTACCCACGCCTACACCATATCGTCTAGTGGAGCCAGTCCAAGTGATCGAGGTAACGTCATCTGAGGAAGACCCTGAGGAGGATCTTGAGGAGCTACCTCCTGAGCCTGCTGTGGATGCTCTTGACTTTCTAGAGGGTGATGAGGATCCCCTTCCTGAGGTGGATTCTCCCGAGGACGTCATGTCGGCATCTGAGGCAGACTCTACAGAGGATAGTGGCCCTGGAGAGATGGCAATTAGCGGAGGCTCTTCATCCTAGTAGACAGTTCTATGGACTAGTTTTATATACTTTTTGAGGGTGGGTGTATCTAGGACTGACTGTTAGGTTTACTCTTTTGTTTTTGTATGGGTAGACCTGTTGTATAGGAATTTGATGATTGTATACACGTGGCTGAAGCCACCACTGTGGACACCTTTGCTCTGGATGACACTATGTATTTTGTAAAACTCCCATATTTTGGACAACTTTTAAATGATGAATGTACTTATGTTTAACCTTGTTATTTGAAAAGAAAGTATTAGCAAACTTTATTTGCAAAAGAGTTTACCGACCGTATTTTATTTTATTATTTTCACATGACGACCTGAAGTAATGGCTGGTATAATACTCTTCCTTTTGAAACAGCAAAATAGTTTAGAGATTTCGAGTGGTAAGAAAGAAATGACTCCGAATAGAGTTGTGAACTGGCCATTCAGGACTCTATAGTGAGGATTTTCCTTCTGAACCTAATTATTGTGAAAAGAGAAAGAAATGAAAAAGAAAAAGAAGAAAAAAAAATTACCATGGTTTTGTTATTTAAATCATTACTATTAAACCAGTCATTATTTTGGGGACGCCATAGTAGTGTTCAAGGGATTAAGTGTAGTTTTATAGATTTGCTTGTGCATAGCATTTGTAAAGTGATTTCTCTTTAACTCTTGTCTTGATTCTCTCTATCCCTTATCTTGTTATTGAGTTGTTCTTGATATTGTATTGTGTTGGTATTTGATCTTGTAATTGGATGTGCCATTAAAACTTTGTTTCTAAACAAAAAAAGATTGTTTTTCTTAAGTAAGATTATCCTTGTGATAAAAGATTTTGAGGAAAACCCTGATTGTTCAAAAGGGTATATGGATTTGAATTAATTTCATCAAGAAAATCTCAAAAGTTGTGGAATCTATTCAATCCCCCTTTTTAGATTCTCGGTCCAACAAACAATTGGTATTAGAGTTGGGATCTTGTAAGGTAATTAAGATATTTCGCAAAATTAATCATGATTGGGAATCAATTACCGTTTATTGAAGGTGCGTCTATTAACAGGACTCCATTGTTATGCGGTGTAAACTATCTTTTTTGGAAGGTTTGCATGAAGATTTCCATGGAGTTAGTTAATGGCAAGTTGTTGTTAATGGCCATACAATTCCAACTCAAGTAGTCGATAACAAGACAATAGAGAAACCCTATGAATCTTTGTTCAATGAAGAAATTAGAAGATGTTAATATGAATCTAAAGAAATGAACATTATACACTCCCCACTTAATTCTGATGAGTTTCTCAGGGTGTTCGTGTGCACTACTGCAAAGGAAACATGTGATTTGATCCAAGTTACACATGAAGTTACACTGGAAGTAAGAAGAGCTTAGAAGAATTCGCTTATGCAAAAATATGAAACTTTAAGGATGAAGAAGCAAGGTGAAACTATAGGAGATGTACATAAAAGATTCACACATATAGTGAATCATCTCAAGGGTCTTGGCAAGATTTTTGAAAAAGAGATAAATGTCAAGATACTTAAGTCCTTCAACAAAATGTTGTAGCCCAAAGTCACAACAATTTCTAAATCAAAGGATCTTGCTTCTGTGACATATGCTAAGCTATTTGACTAATTGAGGGGATACAAAATGGATTTAAGAAAAGGAAATAAAAAAATTGGATATGATAGAAATGCTAATTATTTAAAAGAATTTTAGGCATTATTTGAATTTTTATACTATTTGTTTAAGAGGAAAAAATTGAAGGAAGAAGAGTTTTTATTTTGTGAAATGACAAGAAAAAATATATTCTAGGTTGACATGAAATAATCGGAGAATGATTTTTTTATTTCTTTGTTTAATTTCTTCAAATAATTAAACAAAAAATTATGCTATAACATTAAAATTAAAAAAAAACTTTAAGAAAACTTAGAATGTAAATTTTAATTATTTGGGTTAAGTGCATTTCTTAATTAATATAAAAATACTTTTTTCTACAATTTATATATTTCTCTCCTCTCTTTTTTATCTATCCGAATTTATTTACCTATAAAGACCAAAGTGATTTTAAATTGTAAATTTCAAGGGTCCAACATGTATAATTGGACAAGAGATCTTATATAATTCATGGTAAGAGTGATATCAATCTATAGAAAGATTTTTGTTCTTTATTTTGTGTTTTGTCTTCAATGTTCAGTTATACTTGTCAATACATGTCATCTTCTTCAATCATTCTATCACCCTCATGAAGTACCTGAAACACACTAGAAAGGGAAGGGGTAGAATAGTGTGATGGATAAAAACTTGGTCTTTTGAAAACATGGAAAGCTTTTTCTCAAACAGATATCAATGGATGATCAGTTTCATCTAAGGGGTTCGAAATATCTTTGTGTTTAAAAACCAATTCACAAAACTTGGACAAGGTAGTGTAGAAGTAACTTATAGAAAGAAACTAGTTATATATAAGTAATAAAGAAAACACAAAGGTTTTATACTGGTTCACCCCAACTCTTGGGCTACATCCAGTTCTTTCTCAAAACTTGAAGGGTTCCACTAATCAAATCTTTGATTGCAACCAAGTATTCTCTATGCCACTCCTGGCTACTACGAGTACTCTCTAGGCCACTACTGGCACTACCCTTAATCTCCCCTTAAGATTAAGACCTGTGTATTCTTTGTCACTAAGCCACTCCTGACTTTCACAAATGATAAATGTTTGATAGATAATGTATTTTAATCATTCAAAGAGTGTTTATAGAATAAGCTCGAATATAGTGAAACTTACTAACTTAGTAGAGCTAAGATTCACTCAATTCACTCAAATTTCTTTCATCCAACAAAACTGATAGGGTTACAACACTTTGTTCATTTTGTCTCAGATGATTCTCTTGTGATTTGAAAATCTTATCACGAACATCTTCAAGCTTTATATAGACTTAAGGCCATTGTCTAATAGCTTGGACACTTTACATGAGGTCGTTACTATGCAGAGAGAGTACGGGGACCACAAACACTTTCTGCAGCATATCTTTAGAGAAGTACAATTTGCCAGTGTCGCCTTATGCTCAGAGCTGAATTTCAACGTACAAATCAAATATAACATTAGCAACATAAAAGAAAAGGAATTAAGAATGTCAAGACAAGACAATTTAAATCTTCCCTTTTGTGCACTATGACACAAATTCCTTACTGAACCTATGTATGTTACTTTTTGATGATTACTTTCAGTACCTGAGGATCGAGTAACTATTCCATTGTCTTTGTACTATGAGCCAAGTGCTAGAGCACTTATCTTCTTAGGACTGGACTCTGAGGCAGTATCGTCCAATGAATGATACTTTAGCTATCCTGCATAACCTTTCCGTTCATGCTTTTGCCTTGTACCTCATATAGGTAGATAAACCTATAACTTGAGCATGAAGGGTAAACACATAAAATTTATACTTTGTTAACATCAAAACCTTATGAATTTAATTGTTTAGTATATTCCAATATGACTTGGACGTAGCCAGACTTAACAATTTCCCCCTTTTTTATGATGACGAACAACATAAATTTTGATACCAAAAATGATAGGATGAAGAGATTAAGATCAAGGTATCAGAAGTGTTTAGAGTGTATTTTTGCACACCACTTACTCTCTTCTTAGGATTGGATGTTGAGGTAGCATCGTCCAATGACTGATACGTTAGCTATCATCCAGAACCTTTCTGTCCATGCTTTCTGCTTGTACCTCATAGAGGTAGATAAACATGTAGCTTTAACATGAAGGGTAAACACATAAAATTTATACTTTGTTAACATCAAAACCTTAGGGATTTAATTGTTTGATATAATCCAATATGACTTAGACGCAACCAAACTTAACAATCTCCCCCTTTTTGATGATATAATGTAGCTCCATACAGAGCTTGTAGGCCTTAGATCTTCTTCATAAATGGAGTCCTTTGCTTCTTGAAGAGAAATGGCAGTGGAATGGAGAAGGAGGAAAGGTGATTGGAGATGCCACTTCAAGGAGAAGATGATTCAAGAACAAGCCCACCACCATAGGAAGACATGGATAAGAGCTTGAAGGTAGGAGAATATGAGTGGAGGGAGAGGGAGAGAGGGGAATGAAATTTTGAGTGAGAAAAGAGGGAGAATGAGGTCTGAAATTTGAAGTCTAATTTCTAAAATGATCAAAGTTGCCAAAATGCACACACAAGGCCTTTATTTATAGCCTAAGTATCACACAATCTTAGAGGGAAATTTAAATTTGTATTCAAATTTCACTTGAATTTGTGGAGCCAAATTTGGAGCCAAAATTTCATTAATTTTGATTAGTGAATTTCAGCTATGGTTAAGCCCACTAATCTAAGATCAAATCCAAGATTCTAATCTAAGTGTGATTAGGTGTCATGAGGCATGTAAAGCATGAAGGACATGTGCACAATGTGACTATATGATGTGACAATGAGGTGTCGCAAGCAAATGCTCACGTCCCCCTTAGGCTGGTCCAAAATTTAATAGGATTGGGCTTCTCCCAATTCAATTAAATTTCTCTCCCAACATGCACATCAAATAGTGCACTTAATGCATGTGAAATTACAAAACTACCCTTAGGTGCCCTAAAATACATGGGATAAAAAATCCTACATTACTAGGGTACCCTCCCTGCATTATGAAGGCTTTCTTTTAAGTTGTTGCTCCACTCTTATGCAAAGTTGGACTAACTCATCTAGGTCCCTATATGGAAGGAGTTCAACCTTGTCCCTCACTTCCATAATAAGCCCACTAAGGAACCTAGCTATGCTTGTTCTTTCCTCCTCCCTAAGTCCAGCTCTTAAAAGGAGTAGTTCCATTTGTTGTCTATATTCTTCAACACTCATACTGCCTTGTCTAAGCCTTTGGAGCTTATCTATAAGCTCTCTTTCATAGTAGAAGGGAATGTGCCTCTTCCTAAGGGCACTCTTAAGATCATTCCAATACTCTACTAGAGGATCCCCATGTATCCTTCTTTCCCAAACAAGAGAAGTCCACCAATAGAGGGCATACCCTTGTTAGCTAAGGGTACCCAATGGAACTTTTCTCTCTTCACTAATATGATGGCAAGCAAAGAGTTGTTCAACCTTCATTTCCCAATTTAGGTAGGCCTCAACATTATTTTTTCCATGAAAATATGGGAGGCCAATGCTAATCTCTTGGGACCTTCTATCCTTTTCTCTTCTTTGGGAGTGAGGTCTAGTATGGGACCTATGCCTCCCTCCATAGTAGTCACTTAATTCTTCACTCAAACTTTTACAAGACTCATGACTACCATAGGAAGAATTTCTTCCTCTTGTTAATTATTTCATTAATTTTCTTCTTTCTTCCTCTCTTATTTTCTCTCTTTCATCTTGACTTATTTCTTCTACTCCTTTTTTTCCTTTTTCTTTTCTCTCTTGTTTTTCTTTCCACAATTTAAGGGATCTCAACTCATCTAATATCCTTAGGAGTAGAACCCTCACTATTAACACTAGATGAAGAATGAAGACTCACGTTGGTTCTTAAGTTGCGGTTCTTTCTTGTTGGGGGTTTGAAAACAAAAGGTAAAAGAAACTATGGTTGAAACTAGCCAAAATAAAAACTAAAAGAGGTGTAAAAGATAAGGTAAAAAGCTAGCTATCTAGGCGGTTTGACAATGGAAGGTAAAGGAAATTTAAAGCAAGCTAGACGGTTTCCTATGTTCAGGCTTGGATGACCCTTTGGAGGTCCCAACTAGCTCTTCACTTAGTCTACACGGTTTACATGAAGCTATTACACACAAATAAAGGTGGAACAAAGAGGGTGGGTCAAAGGAGTGATCTCACGAGGTTCAACAGTATTGACCTGAGGTCTAGGATGTGCATGAAGATTGTTGATCAACTCTTTAGTTTCAAGCTTCTCCTATTGTTGTTTGGCTTTAGCCTTATTCTGCATCTCCATTAGTTGACGGTTTAGTTAGTCCTTTTTCCTCTAAAGTTTAGCCACCATTCCTTGACCTAGAACCCAAGGGTTCTGGTCAGTAGAGAATGAACGCTCTTTAAGTGTAGGAATCCTTGCCCAAGTAGTGACAATGGCTCTTCTCATTACAACTTCAGAGTACTTGGGCAAGTCAAAGACAAACAAAGAGTGAAAATGAGGAGTATCATGGATTAAGCGTTGATAAAACTCATTATCTCCTTCTTGCCTTAGGAAACACATCTGCCAATCATTGAAGCGATAAATCTTGGTTAGACACAAGATCTGCACCGTATGCATGTGATGGAAGATTTCTCATACATGTCTTTAAAATAAAAGAGCATGGCATCACTTTGATCAAACTCAACACCAGAATTCAATGCAATAATCTTCGTAACAACATCCCTTGTTAAGTACCTGCTCCAATCATAAGGAATTAGATGCAAGGCAACATTGTCTTTTGGGCCTTGATGAGGGCATGGGTTTGTTGAGAGGAGGAACTTTACCTTTCTTCTTTTTTAAGTCCAAGGGGGGCAGCCTTGACACTATGCAATCAAGCATGAACTTGATGATGGTGGTGTGTCTGATGTGAATACCAGGAGGATAGCTTGGCCATTGATCAATCAACCCGCATTGCATCATAATTATCCCAACATTATATATATACCATCCTTAGTCAGAGGAAGAGCTTGATGGTTGTAGGACAAGTGGACAAACATGGACATAAGACTGGATAGTTAGATGTGCTTTGGACACCGAAAAGGTGGCAGGAAATCATCAGAGGATGGATTGATGTGTTGGGCGTCAATCTTGCGAAACCATCCAATGATATCTTTGTCATTGCTCACCTTTTCTCTGTAGGCCCTAGAAGGGATCTTATAGACATTTTTGCATAGATCTGTGATAAAAGAAGGCTTGGATACCATGGGGTGAAGTTGCTTCCATGTAATTTGCGTCTAGTATATCGTAGGTTGGAATTCCGCTTCCATTCTTCTTTGAATGTTGTAAGCATTGTAAAAAAGAATGACCATCGGAAAACATAAGCTTGCAATGTCTTCAACTGTGAGGTTGGGGTCTACAGCATGGGAACCTTGATGGTTGAAGCGATCAAGGTGTATGAGAGATAGACGTGCTTCAAACCGAACTACATCGTCCATATCGGCAATGGAAGTCTATTGAAGCGATCAAGGTGTATGAGAGATGTACTTCTTCTTCTTGAGGTGGATAGTCTCAGTCTGTCGTAGGCTTTGTTCAAACTATTGAATAGTTAAAGTCTGTTGTCAAACTTGTGGAATATCAACTGGAAAAGGGTTGTTGGAAGCATCATCAGGAATGGAGGATTGCTCACCCTCTGGACACTTGGGTCGTTGGGCTCCTTTATTTACTCATTTGCCAATACGAGGTTGAGGAGAAGGAGTCATGAGAATCCCAAAGCTGCCCAAATACAGGGACCTATGACCAAGAGTAGGACCAAACAATCAGAGGATATCCTCCAACAAATGGTATCAACCATACTTGATAAGGCTCAAGTGAAGAAGGATGAAGGCCCAGCGTCACTACCAAGAATCTTGATTGTTGCTGAAGGCCCAAACTAATTTGAAAGCCCATATCAAATATTTTTATATTTTTTTTGTAATTTTAATTAAATAAAATTGGTGCCTTTTCAGCCGCACCTCAACTATACTATATGTATTGAACTCATTTTCAAGAAAATAAACTTTTGGCATTTTGAGAAAATACATGTGTTTTTTGTGAGAGCCTCTCTCTGGGTTCCTTGTTGAACCAATCTCGGACTTATCAAGGTAACCCTTGTAGCGTCTACCCTGACTTATCTTCCATCTCTGGAAGTGGTGTCATCCAAACTCTGTGACCTATACCAGGATATCTGTTTCTAATAAGGATCACATCATCGAGCCTGTTGTGTTGGTTTCACCTTCTTCACTTGAGGCGCATAGGTCTCATTTGAACGTGGTGCAACTTTGCGTTTTCTGAAGACAAAAGGCTTATCATCCTCACTCTCAGTCTCACTGAGTGCCCTAAGGCGTTCAGTAATGGACGAAGGCTTTTGTGTTTGCTTTTTAAGTGCAAGCCTCTTGGTGACTGTTAGACTATTGGTAAGCCTACCAATGTCATCGCAGGTTACAGATTTATGAAAAGAGATCGTCTCCATAGGGACTTGAGTTACTCAATTCCTTCGAATAAAGGTTATCAATTTAATAGTTATGTACAAATTTAATTGAAATATCATGGGTTTGTTTAAATAATGAAAGATAACTTAAAGTAACAGAATAGCAGAAATAATATAAATTATGGAATTTAATGCACTGGAAATATGTAAAATTACAGAACAATAATAACGAATTTAATTAATTCAATAAAACATAGGATTAGATTTCATCGTTCATACCCTCATTATCCTAGTAAAATTAACATTATGAATCATTTTTTAATGTTATTGTTGCACACATTAAGTTACACCAAATCGATCCCTTGCACTCGAGAATCCTAAGAATATTTATTGAATATCGATCCCTCGCATATGAAGTAAATACCCCAACATTACAATAATAATCTCATGCTATTTGCAATCAAAATGTTATGCTCTACTCTAGCAACGTAACGTAAAGAGTAAATTCATTCAGTTCAAATTCTAAGAGTACTTTCCAATTAAAGTTAAAATCCAGTTTCATGAAACTAGTGATCAAATAGAATCAAACATTATGAACAAAATGAAATTACCAATAATGAGTAGAAAAGATTCATACATATATAATATCAAAAGAGATACATAAGGTTACTAAGATTATATCCAATCCTTTTGGAGTAACTAACCGATCATTGCGTAGAGCACAAGATCAACATGAGAAATGACGAAGGATGCGATCCACTGTCACAACTTTGCAGCACCCGGGCTCCATTTTCCATTTCCTTTTGGTGTTTCTTACGTTTTTTCTCTGCTTTCTGATATCCCTTTCTTCTTCATTTTCATGAATATTTATAGAAAAGAGCCAAGAGGTGCAGACAAATTTTCCCAGGCGAGCTAAACTCTTCTAAGAGAATTTGTTGCTTAACTTTGAAGGCACTCACTCACCCAGGTGAGTTGTAGCTCGCCCAGGCGAGTTGATTACTTATGCCTGAAGAAACTTGAATAGCTCCGGCGAGCTGGTTGTTAGTATTGACGAATGGAAGTTTGAAATCTTGGAAAAATAACCATGTTGCCCTTCCTTTTAATTTGGTTTCTAAATCCAACAAACAACCATCAAAATCTACAAAATCACGAATGCATATTTCATATTTAAACAAAAAAATTAGTAAATGTACAATATATATAACACAACTAGATTTAAGGGAAGTTTATAAGAAAACTATTACAATTGAAAGATAAGTGCTAACATTTTAATCCAAAAAATAATTGAAATATGGCACTTATCAGTGACATTTGCCATGACACTTGTTGCTTTGGGATAAACAACAGTGGGGGTGGACGTTGTTAAGCAGGTGCAACCTTGGACAAAGGTGCATCCATCTTTTTCTTGGTTCTTTACTCAGCTTGAGAAACTTTTGCTTCTGCATCCACTCGTTCTTCTTTAGCAGCCTTTTCCCAGATTGCATCTAGCTGATCGTCCTGTCTAGTGTTGAGTCCAAACTTTTGTTGAACGTCAGCAAGTATGGAATCATCCACCTAGGGAACTTGTTGAAAAGAGCCGTCATTGATTGAATATTTGTAGTTTAATATTTTTCTATTCTTTTTAGCTCAATTGACATCTCTTTGACTCTTATTTTCTCACCTTAACTCAGTTTTGGTCTTAGGCAAATGATTAAGCTTAATTGAGAATTGTAGCTAAATTTCATATTTGGTGCTTACTTGACCTATCTGCCTCATGCAGGGAATAGAGGACACTATAGAACTCCAAATGGAACGTGTGAGTAGTCCCTGGAAAGCTGAGAAAAAGATATTCAATTTTGTTAGAAATACGATTTTGCCAAGTCTTCCATTTCAAGGGTCAAATAGAGCTTAGAATTTTGGCTTTGAATTTGGGCTTTGTTTTGTGTAATTAGTTTAATTAAGCGGGTGTTGCTAGGTGCACCCAGAAAAATATGTGAAGTAGGAAAAATGCCCTTCACTTAAATTTTAAAAACCTTTTACATTCTCCCTAATTTCCGTGCGACATCTCTGTGCTATTGCTGTTTGCGTCTGTCGCCGCCATTTAGCCAATCGCCGCCACCTCCGTCGTGTTTTTACCATCGCGATAAACGCATCTCCTCCTTTATCTAGTTGAAAATGGGTGCGTGTGTGAGTTGTTTGGATTCGAAATCCGTATAACTCTTATGGATTGGCAATCCGTATGAGTGATACGGATTAGTAATCTGTATCACTCATGCGGGTTGGGAATCCGTATGTGTTTTATGGATTATTAATTTGTATATTTAAATAATTATTTTTTTTATCAAATAATAAAATAATAATAGAATTAGTTTTTTATAAATAAAAAGAATTAAATTATTTATTTGTAAATTTTCTTTATAAAAAATAAATATTGTTGTATATTTTGTGTTTATATTTAATTAATTATATTTGTTTTTTTTTTCTAAATTTAACTATTCTATTTATTTGAAAATGAATGTATAAATATTATTGTTTTTTCTTTATTTGTAAAATGCAAGTAGTTTATTTATATTTGGCAAGTAAGTAAATTATTTTTTATTCTTATAGTGGTGTATATTTTAGTACACTTATAGTATTAAATATTTATATAAATAGTGGTTGCAAGTATAAAAAAATATTTCATTTTGTTTTAGAAAATTAAAAGTTGTTGTGTTTTTAATTTGTTAACAAGTGAAATAGTCATTTGTTAGAAATGAAAACCTAATTTGTACTTCCATCTTGGTCATTAATTTAAATTTACTTCATTATTGTTGTGAAGTTTATATATTTGGAAAAAAGATGCCATATACATTTAGAATGTATAAAAGTAATAAAAAAGTAATTTTAAAAATATTTTTTTTGAATTTAAGAATTATAAAATAGTAATATATTGTAGTATTGTTTGGATGATGACTTTAGTTGTTATGATAGTTTAAATGTGCATATTACGGTTAGAACTAGAGGTTTTGGGTCGGGCTTTAGGCAGGATTATAGGAAGAGCCTTGGGGAGAGAAATAAATTGTGATTCGGATGAAGCTCCCTAGCGACGAAGGCCCATAACATCTGCATGTAGGCAACAAGAAGTTGCGCCTGTTACTGAGGATGTTCAACACATGGATCATGCAGCTGATGAGGTCCATGAACAACCTGAAGAAGCAGCTACTGATGATGTAGTTCCTGATGCCGAGGTTTTTCCAGGTGGGCCCCATGACAAATCAATTCTGATTGACTATGCTCATCATGTTGCAATGAATGTTTGGAATGGAGAGGTATTTATATTTCTAAATAAATAATATTTTCTTAAGTATTTGTTATTACTATTGAAATGATTTAATTTTTTTTTTAGGAACGTCCTGAGTTGAAGTTATCTTCCCATGGAAAGAAGGTTGAGAAATTTGGTAGGCCTGCTCCAGAGATTGAAGGCTTAGTCGTTGCCACAGGATTAAGTCCTCCGATCACATGTTCCTTGGACACTGGCAAACGGGGACTTATATTAGCTTTTGCGGAGAGGTGGCATAAGGAAACTAGTAGTTTCCATCTTCCTGTAGGAGAGGTAACTATCACCCTCAATGATGTGGCATCATTGCTTCATCTACCCATCACATGCACCTTCCATAGCTTTGAGGCTCTTCATATGGACGAAGCCATGTTGCTGTTAGTTGAATTGCTTGAAGTTAGTGCTGATGAAGCAAGAGTTGAGACAGTACAATGCCATGGGGCATATATTTGACTATCATGGCTGTGAGACATTTATCATAGCAAATGTGATGCCGCATAGTGGACTGTAGCAGAGTATATTTGTTGCATCTGGTAGGTTGCATTCTCTTTGCTAATAACAGTGCCACACACATGCATGTGGTATTCTTGGACGCTTTTCGTGACCTCACCCAGAGTGGAAGCTACGCATGGGGAGCTGCCACCCTAGTCCATATGTATGACAATTTGATGCAATCCTACCCCGCAAGGGCATTGGATAGATGACTCCAAGAAGATTGGGTCAGAGATGCAAGAGAAGGCCCTAGGGTTCTCATGAGCCTTAGGGTAGATTTAGGGCCCATGGGCTAAGTATGAGCCCACTTATCTTTGTACATATTAGATTAAAGTTTCATTATTTTTTGGCCTTGTATTTAGGGCTCCATAATATAGGTAAGGTACCCTAGAAATATAATATTTTTCAGCCCTTCTATTTTAGGGCACCTAGACTAGTTTTTTGTATTAGGGGTAGTTTTGTAATTTCCCATGCATTAAGTGAATATTTGGTGTGTGTGGTTGGAAATAAATTTAATTGAATTGGAAGAAGCCCAATCCAATTAAATTTTAGAGGGAGAGGTGAGAATTTGCTTGCTACACCCCATTGCAACATCATATAGTCACACTTTGTGCATGTCCTTCATGCTTTAAATGTCTCATGACACCTAAGCACACTTAGTGGAGAATCTTGGACTTGATCTTGGATTAGTGGGCAGAAACATAGCTAAAATTCACTAATCATAATTAGTGAAATTTTGGCTCCAAAATTTGGCTCCACAAATTCAATTTCAAATTCAAGTGAAATTTGAATAGAAATTCGAATTTCCCTCCAATTTTGTGTGACACTTAGGCTATAAATAGAGGCCATGTGTGTGCATTTTTTCAACTTTGATCATTTGAAAATTAAACTTCAAAGTTCAGACCTCTTTTGAGGCACTAAATTTCATGCTCCTTCTCTTCCTCTCTTTTCATTCATCTCCTTCTTCCTCTTTGCTCTTATCCATGGCCTCCTATGGTAGTGAGCGTCTTCTAGACTCATATTCTCCTTGAAGTGGCATCTCCTCTCTCTCTTCCTTCTCTATTCCACTGCCATTCATCTTGCAAGAAGTAAAGGAATCCATTGATGAAGAAGATCCTAGGCCTACAAGCTCCACATGGAGCTACATCATGTGGTATCAGAGCATCTTCATCTAGGTGATGTTCTTTTGCTTCCTCTATCTTTTTGTTTGGTCAATTCACTTTAATTCCTTGTTTGCCATCTTATTCTCCATCTATATCCTCCATTTTCTTGTGGTTTAGTTCTGTTTAGGGTAGATTCAAAAAAATAAATCAATTAAATCTTAGATCTACAGTTGTTCTTGCATTTCTATTGTTCAAATTTTATAGATCTACTCTTGAATCATGTTTTTGTGTTGATTTTAGGTTCTATCATTTTTCAGTCATAATCTTCTTGTGCTGAACCTTTAGATCTAAATTTTCTTCCAAAATATTGATTAGAAAAAAAAACACAAAAATCTAAGTGTAAATCACTTAATCCATGTTGTCTTAGAGTCATGTTTAGTCATAATAATTGTCACATTATGTTCTAAGATTGTGTTGAATTTTTATTTTGTTGATTGAATTCTAGATACATTTGCTCATGTATTCTTGCCATTCTTAGCCTATCTTTTGAATTTTGAGTCTAATTCATGGATGTTATTTAGTTCATAACATGTTTTAAATCAATTCCTAGAAGTAGTCTTGTTGTTGAACTCTTTTTTTTTTGTTTTCTAAGTTTCCTACATGATGCCTATGATGAAGTTGAGTTGTGGTGCTGAGTTATGGCAGGATTTGTGAATCAAAATAAGTCTTAAGCTCTCTTGAATTGTGTTATTCAAGATAATTGAGCATAATAAAACACAAATTGTAACTATCCAAGCCTTAAGCAACATAATCACTACTCTTGAGTTGTAGTGCTGGCAGCTTGAACATACGAACTTGTATAAATTACTGGGAATTGGTCACTACTTTTTTTGAGCTTAAATTTTTACTGAATTTTCTAGACATCTTAACCAAAATTATGAAAAAATAACCAAGCGATTTGGATTAAAGGAGAAAACAATAAAAATCACACAAGTTGGCAGAAAAATCAGTGTCCGGGAAAAAAAAAGTGAAAGGGAAGTGTGCTTATTGTTTTGGCACGAAATTTGTTCTATAATTGGTGCCTATTTTATACCAATCCTAGTTCTGAAATTTCAATTGAAAATTAATGTGAATACAAGTTCCAAAACTAGAGGTTTCTGGATTCTTTTTTTTTAGTTTTTTTTACTCTACTCTAGAGCCATTTTAAGTTTCTCATTGAGTCCTAGCTTGCTTTTATATGCTTTTCATTGCTTTAATTGTTGAATAATCCTTGAAAATTTGTCTTGTTAAAAATCTATTGGTTTAGCTTTCATTTCATTTTTTTGGTCTTTGGTTATTGCTTGTATCTTTGTTTCCTTGTTTGTGAGTTGCCATATAGGGAATTGGAAAGGAGGATTGGTGCCATCCCTTGAGTCACGAAGCAAGGGGAAAACAACCATAAGATCTATTGGACTAAGAAGCTCCAAATTGAGTGAATCACCAAAGAGAGAACAACCACAAAAATTGAGGACCTTTTTGTAATTTTGTAATTGACAATTTACTTACTTTCATTGCTTTCAAATTTTGTAACAAAAAGGCCTTTGATTGGAAGTAAGTTGGGAGCCTCGAATAGGTCACCCTACTTCCATTTGTGTGTAATAATTTTAGGCAATTTTCCCTTAGGATTGTGAGTGTTTTGTTGCGAACCTTAAATGTGGTCATCCAAACACTCTTAGGATTCACCTAGTTTACATTTCTTGCTTACTTTCATAGCTTATTTCCTTTACCTTCCATTGTCAAACCGCCTAGATAGCTTTCTTTTTACCAATTAGTTTTTTACCTTATCTTTCACACCTCTTTTAGTGTTTATTTTGGCTAGTTTCAACCTTAGTTTCTTTTACCTTTTGTTTTCAAACCTTCAACAAGAAAGAACCATAACTTAGAAACCAACATAAGTCTTCATTCTTCATCTAGTATTAATGGTGAGGGTTCTACTCCTAAGGACCCCTTGTATAAGATATTAGATGAGTTGAGATCCCTTAAGTTGAGGAAAGAAAAGCAAGAGAGAAAAGAAAAAGGAAAAGAAAGAGTGGAAGAAATAAGTCAAGATGAAAAAGAGAAAATAAGGGAAGAAGAAAGAAGCAAAATACTAAAAGAGTTAAGAAAAGAAAAACATGCCTCTTATAGTAGTCATAACTCTTGCAAGAGCCTAAGTGAAGAACTTCGTGACTATTATGAAGGAAGGCATAGGTCACATCTTAGACCTCACTCCCATTGGAGAGAAAAGGAAAGAAAGCCTCAAGAGGCTAACATTAACTTCCCACACTTCCATGGGAAGGACAATGTAGAGGCTAACCTAGATTGGGAAATAAGGGTAGAGCAACAACTTAAAAAAAGTCTACTTCAAAATCTTATGGCTCTCACTCTTATCCAAAGAAATACCAAGGTCAAGGCATCTTAGGGGTGACACCTTCTAAGCCCAAAGATGATAAGGGGAAGACAATAGAAAAGCAACCCCTTAAGGCTCGTATGCAAGAGAAGACTAGCTCCATGAAGTACTTTAAATGTCTTGGAAGAGGACACATTACTTCTCAATGCCCCACCAAGAAAACCATGATTATGAGGGGCCAAGACATTTATAGTAGCCAAGATGAGGCTACTACTTCACCTTCCTCTTCTGAAAGTGAAAAAGCAAAAGGGGAAGAATCTAGTAAAGAGATTTACCCCCAAGAAGAAGGACAACCTTTAATGGTTAAGGAGGAGTGTAAGGAGGTAAGTGTCTCCTCTAAGAGGTTAGCTAAGAAGGAAAGACATTTTGAAATAAAGACAAATATTAAAGAAATTTCCCCTCTTAGACAATCTCCACACTTTCTCCTTTGTAAAAAGACACTTGTTAGCATTGCCACACCTCCTAGGCTTGAGTTTATTCCTCAAGTAAAGGAGTTGTTGGATGAGGGTTTGGTTCGCAAGAGCTTAAATCCTTGTGCTTTTTTGGTGCCCAAAATAGGTATTATTAGGCACCAAAACCCTAAAATAGGTGGTATGATGAATGTTTTGAGTGGTGCAACACTCTTTTGTAAAATCACTCGTGCACCCAACATCTTCATGATTTGTGTACATAGGGACTCATTAGGTAGGTTTGTTCTTATTTTTAGTTTCAATACTTACTTAGGTACTCATATGGGACACCATAGGTTTGTCGTACATTTTGGTAGGAATAATCAACATGAAAATACAGAAAAAGGTATGTTTTATTGCATTACTTTTCTTAATTTTTTAAATAGTGATCAAGGGGTTCCCATGAACCCTAAGAGAATAAAGGTTATTCCGGAGTGGCCCACTCCATCAAGTATAAGAAAGATTTGGGGCTTCCATGACTTGACAAACTTTTACAAATGGTTTGTCCCATATTTTTCTATACTTGTAGCACGACTCATTGAGTTGGTGAGGAACCATGTTCCTTCATGGAATAATGCCCAGGAAATGGGTTTTCAGGCCTTACCTTACTTCAACATACCAAACACCACTAATACATATGTTTTTGTTCTTTTTACAGGTGTTGAGGAAAAAAGCCTAGAGTTTCAAGAACCTCAGGATTTGAGGTCAAATCCTTTTCAAGGGGGGAGGGAATGATGCAATCCTACCCCACAAGGGTATTGGATAGAAGACTCCAAGAAGATTGGGCCAGAAATGCAAGAGAAGGCCCTAGGGTTCTCATGAGCCTTAGGGTAGATTTAGGGCCCATGGGCTAAGTATAAGCCCACTTATCTTTGTACATATTAGATTAAGGTTTCATTATTTTTGGGCCTTGTATTTAGGGCTCCATAATATAGGTAAGGTACCCTAGAAATGTAAGATTTTTCAGCCCTTGTATTTTAGGGAACCTAGACTAGTTTTTTGTATTAGGGGTAGTTTTGTAATTTCACATGCATTAAGTGAATATTTGGTGTGTGTGGTTGGAAATAAATTTAATTGAATTGGAAGAAGCCCAATCCAAT
This sequence comes from Glycine max, assembly GCF_000004515.6. Classification (NCBI taxonomy): domain Eukaryota; kingdom Viridiplantae; phylum Streptophyta; class Magnoliopsida; order Fabales; family Fabaceae; genus Glycine; species Glycine max. Next base: position 28,947,207 of record NC_038244.2, read on the forward strand.
TAAATTTTAGAGGGGGGTGGGGTGAGCATTTGCTTGCTACACCCCATTGCCACATCATATAGTCACACTTTGTGCATGTCCTTCATGCTTTAAATGCCTCATGACACCTAAGTACACTTAGTGGAGAATCTTGGACTTGATCTTGGATTAGTGGGCTGAACCATAGCTAAAATTCACTAATCATAATTAGTAAAATTTTGGCTCCAAAATTTGGCTCCACAAATTCAATTTCAAATTCAAGTGAAATTTGAATAGAAATTCAAATTTCCCTCCAATTTTGTGTGACACTTAGGCTATAAATAGAGGCCATGTGTGTGCATTTTTTCAACTTTGATCATTTGAAAATTAAAATTCAAAGTTTAGACCTCTTTTGAGGCACTAAATTTCGTGCTCCTTCTCTTCCTCTCATTTCATTCATCTCCTTATTCTTCTATGCTCTTATATGTGGCCTCCTATGGTGGTGAACGTCTTCTAGACTCATCTTCTCCTTGAAGTGGCATCTCCTCTCTCTCTTCCTTCTCCATTCCACTGCCATTCATCTTCTAAGAAGCAAAGGAATCCATTGATGAAGAAGATCCTAGGCCTACAAGCTTCAATGGAGCTTACATCACAATTTGAATGATGCATCTAAGAGCAGCACCAAGGAACTTGCAGGATATATCACACTTTATAGGTAATTATAATTGAATTTAACTTTTTAGCTTTGTTATGCATTTTATGTTGACTATTGTTTTGATTTTTTTTGTTTTCAAAATATGTGTAGTGTTGGACCTACGAGCACTTTCCTTTTGTTGTTGAGTGTATTGCTACTAATGATTATGATGAAAGGAAACCACGTGCCTGCCGCTAGAAGTCTAGGAAGGAATTACCAGTGTCGACATATCAAAAGCGGCTGGATAGATGATGTCTAATGCTGTGTGTTGGACAAAATATGTTTTTGTAACTTTGGTTTTAAAAGTTTTTTTTGTTTTGAAAACCAATTCACCCCTGTCATACCCTAATTTCGTCCGGGGACTATTGTTTGATGGCATGCAATCTTTGATTGACCGCTTCGAAATACTTAGCACCTTTTGTTTCACAATATGTGAAGTCCCGAGACGCGCCGGAAATCAAAAGAAAACATGGTTACGCGATCCGTGAAATTCCGTAATGTGGCGGAAACCAAAAAGAAGTATTGTTACACAATCCGTGAGTTTCAGTAACTTCTTCAAAAGTTAAAAAAGAGTAAATATATGATCCATAAGGTTCCGTAGCCTTACGGAAACAAAATAAGTATCGTTACGAAATTCGTAAAGTTTCGTAACGTTATGGAAAAAGAATCACAAAAAAAGCAAAGGGGTGCATTTAGTAAAAAAGGGGGTGTAAATAGCAATCAGGCCCACTTGGGCCTTCCAGTTTCTTCCTCCAGAAGGCGGAGGAAGCAACCTGGCTCGCCTGGGCGAGCTGGGTGGCAAGCTCCTCCCCTATTTTTCTATAAATAGGGGGAGGAATGAAGAAGGAAGGGGTTCAGTCTTCTTGGCACTTCGTATTCTCTTAAATTTGCTGAGAAAAATTGTTTCCGTGAAGAAAATCCAAGTCGAGGCACTGGCGTAACGTATCCGTGGGTAATTATGCGAAGATTTTCAACCGTTCTTCGACATTCATCGTTCGTTCTTCGTTTTCTTCGGTCTTCAACTGGTAAGTACCCCAAACCGAGCTTTTCAATTCATTCTATGTACCCGTGGTGGTCCCCATGTGTTTCATGAAATTTTATTCTCGTTTTCATTTACTTTCTGTATCCCCTTTTGACGTGCTTCAGTCATTTATTTAAGTCATTTCTCGCCTAATCAAAAAATAAAATAAATTTCCACCGATTATTTGATTTGTAATATCCGTTAATTTCTGTTAAAATGAATTCCGACTGTTCGGTCGTGCCGTAACCACGTTGGAAATAAAAAAAGAGGTAAAATAATAATATAATAATCAAAAAATACCTTTTAGTAAAATGAAGCGAAAGAATCAATCGGACGTTTTCTCTTTGGGATTTCTCATTCTTAATTGAATTGACTAATTACTAAAGTGAAACTAAGACTAAAATCAACCCGCCTAGTCAAGCACGTCCACAAAAAAGTCACTAAAAAGGGTTTGAAAGTTTATTATCTCAGTTTTCCTTACAAAGTAAATGGATCATTTTTAAGGTCCAACGCCTTAAAATGATCACCTTTCAAGTAAAAAAAGAATCGCTTGATTCACTCTTAAAGAAGAACTACGTAGGTCTGATTTCCTCTTCGATGGAGGGTACGTAGGAGCAAGAGCCCCGCTTTTGTCGACCTCAAAAATAAAAAATAAAAAAAGGTAAAATAACACAATTTCACAATTCTAAAAATAGGTTGTTTTCCTTTGAGACAAACGTGAGAGGTGCTAATACCTTCCTCAAACGTAAATACAACTCTCAAACTTAGAATTTTCGTTTTGACTGGTTTCCTTCGGTTTTTCCGATGTTTTCCACAAATAAACATTGGTGGCGACTCTGCGCATCTTTCCTCCCTTGGAAAGCGCACCCGTGACCCTCGCCTCGCTCGCCCGCAAAAGGGCATGTTGCGACAACCCCCTTCTTGGTTTGTTGAGTACCATCATATTTTTCAATTGGTATTAGAGCTAAGTCTTGAAAGTTACTCAAGATGACATTTTTTCTAAAGATGGGCTAAAAACAAATCACTTTCAAAGAGGGTGCATTCTTTGAATCGACCTCCTTTGTTTGAGGGTGAACATTTTTATTTTTTGCAAAAAAGAATGGAAATCTTTATTCAATTAATTGATCCTGGTGCATGGAATGTCATTGTTTAAGGTCTTTCCATTCCTACTAAAGAACTAAATGATGAATTAGTACCTAAAGAATGGGATGAGATGACAAGAAAAGAAAAGTGCAAGATGATCAAAAAGCTAAAAAGATTTTAACTTATGGTTTATTTTTTGATGAATTCTTTTGTACTGCAAGGTGCAAAAGTGCAAAGGAAATTTGGAATATGCTTGAAGTCATTCATGAAGACACAACGGATGTGAGAAGAGCAAGAAAGCACACTCTTGTATCCGAATATGTAGCGTTCCGAATGAAGAATGGAGAAACCATTTCAGAACTTCAAACAAGATTCACTAATATTGTGAACCATCTCCTTGCTCTAAGAAAAACGTTTGAAGATGAAGAGCTGAACATCAAGATCCTTAATTGTCTTACAAGAACTTGGGAGCCAAAGATTACAACAATCAAGGAATCCAAGAATTTAGATACAATGACGATAGAAGCTTTCTTTAGTAAATTGCTTACATATGAGCATGAGTTGATTCAAAAATCTCATGCAGAAGAAACGGAAAAGAAAAGGAAAGGAACTGTAGTCAAAGTCAACTCCTCAAAGGAAGATTACAAGGATAGTTCCAGTAGTGAGGAAGATGCAGAGATTTTCAATTTGATGGTAAGAATATTTGTAAAATTTCTCAAGAAGTCCAAAGACAGAAAAATCTCAAAATCCTCCAAGAAGATTGAGAACAACAACATCAACAACTTCACATACTTTGAATGTAGTACGCAAGGTCATATCAAATCTAAATGTTCTACGTACCTAAGAAAAGATGTTAGTGAAAAGAAAGGAAAGAAGGACAAAAACAAAATAAAGCTTACATAGCTTGGGAAGATAATACGTCAACAACCTTCGACTCTTATAGTGATGAAGAAATTGCAAATGTAATCTTAATGGAAAATTCAATGGATGACTCATCAACCATTGAAGAAACTGAGGTAAATCCTGAATTTGAAGAAGTTTTGGAAGTTTTGAATGAAATGCATGAAGAAGCTCAAAGGCTTGCTATTTTGAACAAAAAGATGAAAAGCGATTTGAAATTGCATATCACTAAATTGGCTTCAACACAAAGTGAGCTAGATAAATTGAAGCAAAAGAAATGAAAAACTTGTTTAAAAGTATAAATATTGAGTGTCCTATTTACCTTAGAAATCATGGTGGTGAAAAGAAATGGAAGAAGGATAGAAAAAAAATGAAAGCCTATATATCATGGGATGATAGTGCATCAACAACTTCCAACTCTTCAAGTGATGAAGAAATTGCTAGTGTGCTGAATGGAAAAATCCATAAATGATCCGTCTACACGTGAAGAAGTTGAGGTAAATCCTAATTTTGAATAACTTTTAGAAGCATTTAATGAGATGCATGAGAAAGCTCAAAGGCTTGTTGTGTTAAACAAAAAGCTGAAAAGTGAACAGAAATTGTATGTCAATAAATTGGCTTCAACACAAGAAGAGCTAAACAAACTAAAGCAAGAAAATGAAAAGCTTGTTTCAAAGTGTAAAGCCACTACTTGTGATGATACCTCCAATTCCTTTAACATGGATGATTGCAAGTTTTTGCAAGCAAAGTTTGAGAATTTCAAAAAGGATCACCAAGTTGAGTGTATAAAATTGCAAACTGAGCTTTCCTACCTTAAAGATTTGTTTGGAAAATTAAAATGAGGAAAGAGTGATCTTAATCACATGCTCAATATGCAAAAGCATACTACAGATAAGGCCGGCATGGGATATAACAAACAAACCTAATGCAATCCTACCCCCCAATGGCATTGGATAGAAGACTCCAAGAAGATTAGGCCAAAGATGCAAGAGAATGCCCTAGGGTTCTCATGAGCCTTAGGGTAGATTTCGGGCCCATGGGCTAAGTATGAGCTCACTTATCTTTGTACATATTAGATTAAGGTTTCATTATTTTTGGGCCTTGTATTTGGGGCTCCATAATGTAGGTAGGGTACCCTAGAAATGTAGGATTTTTCAGCCCTTGTATTTTAGGGCACCTAGACTAGTTTTTGTATTATGAGTAGTTTTGTAATTTCACATGCATTATGTGAATATTTGATGTGTGTGTTGGGAAATAAATTTAATTGAATTGTGAGAAGCCCAATCCAATTAAATTTTAGAGGGGAGGTGAACATTTGTTTGTTACACCCCATTGTCACGTCATATAGTCACACTTTGTGCATGTCCTTCATGTTACATGTCTCATGACACCTAAGCATACATAGTGGAGAATCTTGGACTTCATCTTGGATTAGTGGGCTGAACCATAACTAAAATTCACTAATCATAATTAGTGAATTTTTGGCTCCACAAATTCAATTTCAAATTCAAGTGAAGTTTGAATAGAAATTCAAATTTCCCTTCAATTTTGTGTGACACTTAGGCTATAAATAGAGATCATGTGTGCGTATTTTTTTAAACTTTGATCATTTGAGAATTATACTTCAAAGTTCATATCTCATTTGAGGCATAAAATTTTGTGCTCCTTATCTGCTTCTCCCTCCACTCATCTTCTCCTACCTTCGAGCTCTTATCCATGGCTTCCTATGGTGGTGAGCTTATTCCTTACTCATCTTCTCCTTGAAGTGGCATCTCTAATCATCTTTCTTCCTTCTCCATTCTGCTTACATTGATATTCAAGAAATAAAGGACTCCATTGATGAAGAAGATCCAAGGCCTACAAGCTCCACATGGAGCTACATCATGTGGTATCAGAGCATCTTCATCTAGGTGATGTTCTTTTGCTTCCTCTATCTTTTTGTTCGGTCAATTCACTTTAATTCCTTGTTTGTCATCTTATTCTCCATCTATATCCTCCATTGTCTTGTGGTTTAGTTCTGTTTAGGGTAGATTCAAAAAAATAAATCAATTAAATCTTAGATCTACAGTTGTTCTTGCATTTCTATTGTTCAAATTTTATAGATCTACTCTTGAATCATGTTTTTGTGTTGATTTTAGGTTCTATCATTTTTCAGTCATAATCTTCTTGTGCTGAACCTTTAGATCTAAATTTTCTTCCAAAATATTGATCAGAAAAAAAACACAAAAATCTAAGTGTAAATCACTTAATCCATGTTGTCTTAGAGTCATGTTTAGTCATAATAATTGTCACATTATGTTCTAAGATTGTGTTGAATTTTGATTTTGTTGATTGAATTCTAGATACATTTGTTCATGTATTCTTGCCATTCTTAGCCTATCTTTTGAATTTTGAGTCTAATTCATGGATGTTATTTAGTTCATAACATGTTCTAAATCAATTCCTAGAAGTAGTCTTGTTGTTGAACTTTTTTTTTCCTAAGTTTCCTACATGATGCCTATGAAGAAGTTGAGTTGTGGTGATGAGTTGTGGCTGGATTTGTGAATCAAAATAAGTCTTAAGCTCTATTGAATTGTGTTATTCAAGACATTTGAGCATAAGCAAACACAAATTGTAATTATCCAAGCCTTAAGCAACATAAATACTACTTTTGATTTCTAGGTTGAAATCGCTGGTGCTGGCAGTTTGAACATACGAACTTGTAAAAATTACTGGGAATTGGTCATTGCAAATTTTGAGCTGAAAATTTTACTGAATTTTCTAGGAATCTGGATAAAAATTATAAAAAAAGGACCAAGTGATTTGGGCAAAATGAAAAAATAATAAAAAACACACAAGTTGGCACGAAAATTAGTGTCCAGAAAAGAAAAAAAAGTTAAAGGGAAGTGTGCTTGTTATTTTGGCTCAAAATTTGTTCTATAAGTGGTGTCTATTTTATACCAATGTTAGTTCTGAAATTTCAACTAAAAATTTATGTGAAAACAAGTTCCAAAACTAGAGGTTTCTTGAGTCTTTTTTTTTGTTTGTTTACTCTACTCTAGAGCCATTCTAAGTTTCTCTGAGTCCTAGCTTGCTTTTATGTGCTTTTCATTGCTTTAATTGTTGAATAATCCTTGAAAATTTGTCTTGTTAAAACTTTATTGGTTTAGCTTTCATTTCATTTTTTGGTCTTTGGTTATTGCTTTCCTTGTTTGTGAGTTGCCATATAGGGAATTGGAAAGGAGGATTGGTGTCATCCCTTGAAGAATTTGAGTCAAGAAGCAAGGGGTCAACCGCCTTAAGAGCTATTGGGCTAAAAAACACTCCAAATTGAGTAAAACACCAAAGAGAGAATAGCCACCAAAATTGAGGACTTTTTTTTTGTAATTTTGTAATTGGCAATTTGCTTTGCTTTCAAATTTTGTAACAAAAAGGCCTTTCATTGGAATTAAGTTGGGAGCCTCTAATAGGTCACCCTACTTCCATTTTTGTGTAATAATTTTAGGCAATTTTCCCTTAGGATAGTGAGTGTTTTGTTGGGAACCTTAAATGAGGTTATCCAAACACTCTTAGGATCCTCCTAGTTTGTATTTCGTGCACTTTAATTTCTTGCTTACTTTCATAGCCTATCTTCTTTACTAGTCACCCCTAGTTTATCTTGTTATTGCATAATACTTTCTTCTTGCTTATACACTTATCTTGAGTTCTTTTGAACCCTAGTTTTTACCTTTTGCAAACTCCCAACAAGAAAGAACCACAACTTAGGAACCAACATGAGTCATCATTCATCTAGTGTTAATGGTGAGGGTACTAGTCATAAGGATCCTCTACCTAGAATTTTAGATGAGTTGAGTTCCCTCAAGTTATGGAAAGAAAAACTAGAAAGAAAAAAAAAAGGAAAAGAGAGGGTAGAAATTAATCAAGATGAGAGAGAAAAAATAAGAGAGGAAGAAAGAAGAAAAATAATGAAAGAAATGAAAAGAGAAAAGCATCCCTCCTATAGTAGTCATGAATCTTGCAAAAGTTTATGTGAAGAACTTAGCGACTATTATAGAGGGCGTCATAGTTCACATACTAAACATTATTCCCAAAGAAGAGAAAAGGATAGAAGGCCTCAAGAGGTTAACATTAGCTTCCTATATTTCCATGGAAAAGATAATGTTGAGACCTACTTAGATTGGGAAATGAAGGTTGAACAAACTCTTTGCTTGCCATCATATTAGCGAAGATAGGAAAGTTCCATTGGCTACCCTTAGCTTTCAAGGGTATGCCCTCTATTGGTGGACTTCCCTTGGTAGGGAATGAAGGACTCATGGGGATCCTCCAGTAGAGTATTGGAATGATCTTAAGAGTGCCCTTAAGAAGAGGCACATTCCCTCCTACTATGAAAGGGAGCTTATGGACAATCTCAAAAGGCTTAGACAAGGGAGTATGAGTGTTGAAGAATATAGACAACAAATGGAACTACTCCTTTTAAGAGATGGACTTAGGGAGGAGGAAAGAACAAGCATAGCTAGATTCCTTAGTGGGCTTAATATGGAAGTGAGGGACAAGGTTGAACTCCTTCCATATAGGGACCTAGATGAACTAGTCCTACTTTGTATAAGAGTGGAGCAACAACTTAAAAGAAAGCCTTCTTCAAAGTCTTATGGCTTTCACTCTTATCCAAGGAAAGACCAAGCCCAAGAAATTTTGGGGACTGCACCTTCAAAACCCAAGGAAGATAACGGTAAGACCATAGAGAAATCCACACCTAAGACTAGTTCCCAAGAAAGGACTAGCAACATTAAATGCTTCAAATGTCTTGGGAAAGGTCACATTGCCTCTCAATGCCCCACAAAGAAAACCATGATTATGAGGGGTCAAGACATTTATAGTAGTCAAGAGGAGACTACTTATTACCCTTCCTCTAGTGGAAGTGAAGATGAAGTAAGGGGTAAAGAGTCTAGTGAAGAAGTCTACCCCCATGAAGAAGGTGAGCTCCTAATGGTTAGAAGACTCCTTGGAGGTCAATCTTGTGATCTATCTCAATCCCAAAGAGAGAACATCTTTCATACAAGATGCAAAATTTTAGATAAAACTTGTTCTCTCATTGTGGATAGTGGATCTTGTTGCAATTGTTGTAGCACAAGATTAGTTTCCAAGTTGAACCTCACTATCACTCCCCACCCAAAACCTTATAAACTTCAATGGCTCAATGAGCAAGGGGAAATGATAGTTAAACAACAAGTGAAGGTACCTTTCTCCATTAGAACATATAAGGATGAAGTTAATTATGATATAATTCCCATGGAGGCAGGGCATATTCTTTTAGGAAGGCCATGGCAATTTGATAGGAAGATCATTTACAATGGCCTAACTAATGAGATTACTCTCACCCATCTTGGCACTAAATTTGTGTTGCATCCTCAAACACCTTCACAGGTGGCCAAAGATCAACTAACTATGAAAGATAAGAGGGATGAGGAAGAAAAACAAGAAAAAAAAAAAAGAAAAAGAAGGATAGTAAGACTTTGTCTTCAAAGGTCAAGGGAAAGGAAAAAGAGGAAAAAGATTCCTCCAAGAAGATTGTTAAGAAAGAAAATCATTTTGCAACAAAAGATGATATAAAAAAAGCACTCCTTCTTAAACAATCTTTCTACCTTCCCCTATCAAGGGAAACATCCCTTAGCACTGCCATACCTCTTGAGCTTGAGGTTATTCCTCATGTAAAGGAGTTGTTGGATGAGGGTTTGGTTCGTAGGAGCTTAAATCCTTGTACTTTGTTGGTTCCCAAAATAGGTATTATGAGGCACCAAATCCCTATGATAGTGGTATGATGAATGTTTTGAGTGGTGCAACCCTCTTTTGTAAAATCACCCATGCATCCAACATTTTCATGATTCACATACATAGGGACTCATTAGGTAGGTTTGTTCTTATTTTTAGTTTCAATACAAACTTAGGAGCTCATATGGGACACCATAGGTTTGTCGTACTTTTTGGTAGGAATAATGAACATGAAAATACAGAAAAAGGTATTTTTTTTATTGTATTACTTTCCTTAATTTTTTAAATAAAGATCAAGGGGTTCTCACGACCGTAAGAGAATAAAGTTCATTCTTGAGTGGCCTACTCCACCAAGTACAACGAAAATTTGTGGCTTCCAAGACTTAACAAACTTTTACAAAAGGTTTGTCCTATATTTTTCTATACTTGTAGCACCAATCATTGAGTGGGTGAGGAACCATGTTCCCTCATGGGAAGATGCCCATGAAAATGGTTTTCAAACCTTACCTTACTCCAACATACCAAACACCACTAATATATATGTTTTTATTCTTTTTACAGGTGTTGATGGAAGAAGCCCAGAGTTTCAAGAACCTCTGGATTTGAGGTCAAAGCCTTTTCAAGGGGGAGAGAATGATGCAATCCTACCCCACAAGGGTATTGGATAGAAGACTCCAAGAAGATTGGGCCAGAGATGCAAGAGAAGGCCCTAGGGTTCTCATGAGCCTTAGGGTAGATTTTGGGTCCATGGGCTAAGTGTGAGCCCACTTACCTTTGTACATATTAGATTAAGGTTTTGATATAAGCTCCATTGGAGCTTGTAGGCCTAGGATCTTCTTCGTCAATGGATTCCTTTGCTTCTTGGAAGATGAATGGCAGCGGAATGGAGAAGGAAGAGAGAGAGGAGACGCCACTTCAAGGAGAAGATGAGTCTAGAAGAAGCTCACCACCATAGGAGGCCATGGATAAGAGCTTGGAGGAAGAAGGAGATGAATGAAGGGAGAGGGAGAGAAGAGCACGAAATTTTGTGCTCTAAATGAGCTCTTAAATCTGAAGTTTAATATTCAAATGATCAAAGTTCAAAAAAATGCACACACATGACCTCTATTTATAGCCTAAGTGTCACACAAAATTGGAGGGAAATTTGAATTTCAATTCAAATTTCACTTGAAGTTGAAATTGAATTTGTGGAGCCAAACTTTGGAGCCAAAATTTCACTAATCATGATTAGTGAATTTTAGTTATGGTTCAGCCCACTAATCCAAGATCAATTCCAAGATTCTCCCTAAGTGTGCTTAGGTGTCATGAGGCATGCAAAACATGAAGGACATGCACAAAGTGTGACTATATGATGTGGAAATGGGGTGTAGTAAGCAAATGTTCACCTCCCCCTCTAAAATTTAATTGGATTGGGCTTCTACCAATTCAATTAAATTTATTTCCAACCACACCCATCAAATATTCACGTAGTGCACATGAAATTACAAAACTACCTCTAATACAAAAATTAGTCTAGGTGCCCTAAAATACAAGGGCTGAAAAATCCTATATTTCTAGGGTACCCTACCTACAATATGGAGCCCTAAATACAAGGACCAAATATAATGAAATCCTAGTCTAATATGTACAATGATAATTGGACCCAACCTTGGCCCATGGGCTTAGAAATCTACCCTAAGGTTCATGAGAACCCTAGGGCCTTCTTCAGCAGCTCTAGCCCAATCCTATTGGAGTCTCTTGCTCATGGCTCTAGTGACTGGTCCCTTTCTAGGGAGGATTGCATCAGGTTTCATTATTTTTGGGCCTTGTATTTGGGGCTCCATAATGTAGGTAGGGTACCCTAGAAATTTAGGATTTTTTAGCCCTTGTATTTTAGGGCACCTAGACTAGTTTTTGTATTAGGGGTAGTTTTGTAATTTCATATGCATTAAGTGAATATTTGATGCGTGTATTGGGAAATAAATTTAATTGAATTGGAAGAAGCCCAATCCAATTAAATTTTAGAGGGGGGTGGGGTGAGCATTTGCTTGCTACCCCCATTGTCACGTCATATAGGTACACTTTGTACATGTCCTTTATGCTTTACATTGCTCATGACACCTAAGCACACTTAGTAGAGAATCTTGGACTTGATCTTGGATTAGTGGGCTGAACCATAGCTAAAATTCACTAATCATAATTAGGGAAATTTTGGCTCCACAAATTCAAGTGAAATTTGAATAGAAATTCAAATTTCCCTCCAATTTTGTATGACACTTAGGCTATAAATGGAGGCCATGTGTGTGCATTTTTTTAAACTTTAATCATTTGAGAATTACACTTCAAAGTTCAGATCTCATTTGAGGCATAAAATTTCGTGCTCGTTCTCTCCTTCTCCCTCCACTCATCTTCTCCTACCTTCAGGCTCTTATCGATGGCTTCCTATGGTGGTGAGCTTATTCTTGATTCATCTTCTCCTTGAAGTGGCATCTCCAATCATCTTTCTTCCTTCTCCATTCCGCTTCCATTGATCTTCAAGAAGCAAAGGACTTCATTGATGAAGAAGATCCAAGGCCTACAAGCTCCACATGGAGCTACATCAAAACCTCTTTTTCAAAGAAAACTCACTTTGTATCCTCAAAAGGGGTGAACCTAACTAAGGTCTAAAAAAGAAAGAGCATGGTGTATTCTAGGAGAAATGCAAAACCATGTCATTATTGCATGAAAAAGGGTCACAGTTCATACTATTGCTATGTTAGAAAGTTTGACATTCCGAGTGGAAAATGCATGTGAATTCCAAAAGATTTATTTTCAAAGATTAACCCCATTGGACCCAACTTAAATTGGGTACCACCTTTCTCTAATTGATTTTGTCTTGTAGGTGTGCCTAAAAGCAAGAAATTCACTATGGTACTTGGATAGTGGCTGCTCTAGGAAATTGACTGGTGACAAGTCCAAACTCTCTGACTTTGTGTCAAGGGTGGTGGATACGTCATGTTCGGAGAAGGAAATTTAGGGAATCAACACAAAACTCATATAAAGAATGTGTTATATGAGGATGGACTAAAGCATAATCTTCTAATAATTAGTCAACTTTGTGATAAAGGTTTCAAGATTGAATTCAACAAAAATTGTTGTCTTATAAGTGAAGGCATATATGGTAAAGTTGTTCACATTGGTAAGAGAATAGGTAACATCTATATGCTGAATGTTGAACATGCATCTTTTGATGAGCTAAGTTGCTTGGTGAGTAAAATTGATGATTCATGGTTGTGTCATTGTAGGACTGCACACATTAATATGCATCATTTAAATCATCTAGTTAGGAAAGACTTAGTAATTGGTCTTCCAAAACTCAAGTTTGAGAAATATAAACTGTGTGAAGCTTGTCAAAAAAGGAAACAAGTTGAAAACTCTTTTCAAAGCAAAAACGTTGTCTCTACTTCAAAACCCCTTGAACTACTTCACATTGATTTATTTGATCCCTCTAGAACTATGAGTTTAGGTTGAAATTACTATGGCTTGGTAATTATGGATGATTACTCAAGGTTTACCTTGACCTTGTTTTTGAAAACCAAAAATGAAGCTTTTGATGCTTTTCGCAAACTTTCCAAGGTGATTCAAAATGAAAAAGGTCTCAACATTGTTTCAATTAGAAGTGATCGTGAAGGTGAATTTCAAAATGAGTCTTTTAAAAACTTTTGTGCAGAAAACAGAATTCACCACAATTTTTGTGCCCCTAAAACACCTCAATAGAATGGTGTTGTGAAGAGGAAAAATAGATCCCTTGAAGAAGGTGCAAGAACCCTTCTAAATGAAACAAGGCTGCCTAAGTACTTTTAGGCAGATGTTGTACATACTTTTTGTTACACCTTGAACAGAGTACTTATTAGACCTATTTTGAAGAAAACTCCTTATGAACTGTATAAGGGAAGAAAATCAAACATTTCACACCTGAGAGTCAATGGAAGCTTAGGTGCTAATGAGAATCAAATAAGGAACAAGGACATTGAAGCAATATAAGGACTTGGTGCACCAATGATAAGGGCACATGATAAGAAAGCAAAGGAAGCCTTGAACCAAGTGGTGACAACTTTTATTGAACTAGATTCACAACTACAAGGAATAAAGCCCAAGTTGGTCAACTACATAAAGCAACTTGAGGAATGAACATGTCTAGTTTTATTTTATTTTATTAAATAAAGTTTGTAATAAGAAGTTTAGAATAATATTGGTTGTTGGTGTATTTTTTTGTATGTTGAGTGACTTATGATAATTAAGGCACTTAATTGAGATAATTATCACCAATAAAAATAATAGGAGTTAGACTTTTGCTATCCTATAGCTAGCTATATGTATCTCTTATTTTGTGAATGAAAGGCAGATCAAATTACAATTCATCCATTGTTAGTTAGACTAGTTCTCTTAGGTTCTTTTTTAGAAACTCTGAACTTATCAAGGGTGCTTATCCTTGTGGCATTCATAGACTTATCAATCCTTGGATTGTGGCCTCTTCCAATTCTAGTTCCTTTATTTTTGTTTCCATATTTTTGTTGAATCAAACCCTAACCTTCAAATTCCCAATTTCCATCTTAATTAATCTAAGATTGTATCTCTTGAAATACCTGTCTTTTTTTTGGAGTTTTTTGAATCTATCATGCAATTAAAAAGGTTATCTTTCTCCTCATTTTAGAAACACTCAATTTTGAGGAGTAAAACGTGAGATAAGGTCATTTGTTAACAATATTGTTGGAGGCTGAATACTGGGCTTAAATTCCATTCCTAGATTATCTAGTCATCCACTTCCAATGGTGGTTCTTATTAGGTGCCAAGGGATAATAGGCCGCATGGAAAGCATAAAGCCCATGGAAAGCACACTAATTGTTTGACATATTGCATTGGTCTTGTTAATGTAGTAGTAAAATAGAGTATTAGTGTAAAGAGTAATGTTCTGCATAGTGTAGTGTGTGCCGTAGAAGTAAATTGTCTTGTGGAGTTTGGCAGCACAACTTGGTGTCCAAAGTTGAAAGGGTCAAAATTGGCAAATTTAGCCTCTAAATATGAGTTTCAACGATATGAGCATTTTGGTCATTTCACATGCAACTATCTCAGAATGGGCTGAAACTTTGCCATAATGTAGAAAAAAATTCATAGATCAAGGTGCCCTGTGAAGGATGAACACGAACATTGGGGGTCATTTTTTGCCAAATTCATTGATCTAGGCCACTTTTGGAAACTTTTTTTTCTATTTTCATGATTTTTTAAAAATTACAAAAAAAAATTACCAAAAAATCAAAAATGATATTTAGACATTTACTATGGTGTTTTGGAATTTTTTTAAAATTGTTTGAGGCAGTTTTCCATTTTTTGTAGCATTTCAACATATATTGTGAATAGTGTCTTGGTAGAGTAGTTTGTTATTTCTGTCTGTGCTGTCGCTAATGAGCTTATTTGTGCATAACTAGGTCCAAATCAAGTGACTTGCCTCCATATGATCTTGAGATAGATAAGACATTTCATAGGTTGAGTATAAGTACTAGGAGTAGAAATGTAGTTGTTCATGATAGTGTAGTTGTGCATGATACTGTAGTTTTAAATAGTAGTATAGTGCATACTGAATTTATTATTGATTCTGTTTCTGAACCTAGTTTTATTGCTTTTGATTCTGAAAAAATTAGTGTTAATATAATGGCTGATAACAATCAAACTCTCAAGGAATTGGCTACACCAGATGTTGTGTATCAACCTTGGTGTATTTAATATCTTGAGACTGAGGTTAGTTATGAGCTAAAGTCTTGACTAATCCATTTATTGCTGAAGTTTCATGGTCTTGCAGGTGAAGATCCACATAAGCATCTTAAGGAGTTTCATGTAGTGTGTTCCACCATGCGACCACATGACATTCATGAAGATTATGTGAAGATGAAAACATTTCCATTCTCTCTCGATGGTGTGGCTAAGGACTGGTTATACTTTCAACTAGATACTATCAACACTTGGACACATATGAAGAGAATATTTTTAAAGAAATTCTACCCCTACATCCAAAACAACATCCATCCAAAAAGAAATATGTGGTATAAGGAAACAACTTGGAGAGACATCATATGAGTACTGGGAGAGACTCAATAAGTTCTCTGCTACTTGTCCTCACCATCAAATCAATGAGCAATTGTTGATCCAATATTTTTATGAAGGGCTAATGTTAATGGACAAAAGTATGATTGATGCAGCCAGTGGAGGCGCTTTAATGGACAAAACTCCTATTGCTGCCAGACAATTGATTTCCAACATGACAACAAATTACCAGCAATTTGGTACTGTAGTTGCTACACCATCCAGAGCTACTGCAAGTGAGGTTTTTGTTTCTATGGTTGCTGATAATCAAAGGCTGGAAAATAAACTTACAGAGTTGACATCCCTTGTGAGATAGCTAGCCATTGGTCAACAGTAGCATGTGATGGAAGCCAATCAACCAAGGTTGTGTGGTATCTATTGTGCACCTGATCATCCAACAGATGCATGTTCCACACTCCAAGAAACAGAACAAGCTGCTGATGTTTATGCCATGCAACAACAACAATATAATCCTTACTCCAACACTTATAATCCTGGTTGGAGAGATCATCCGAACTTGAGGTATGGTCTTGGTCCACAACAGCAACAACAAACACAACAACAACCATTCAGACAACAATAATTTCAACCTTCCACTAGCAAATACTAAGCTCTTCCATTCAGACAACAACAACATCAATTCCAGCAGTCTACACCTCTACCTGCACAACCTGTGTAGAATAGCAGTTCTGGACCTTCCTTGGAGGATTTGATGAAGCAAATGGCCACCAAAAACATTAAGTTTCAACAAAATGTGAGTGCCACCATCCAAGACCTGCAGACTCAGATTGGACAGTTAGCTACAACTGTCAACCAGTTGCAACAACAAGGTTCTGGCAATATTCCCACACAACCAACTATCAATCCAAAAGGGAATGTGAGTGCTATTACCTTAAGGAGTGCCAGAGAGCTTCTAGAGCCAATAAATGCTGGTGCAAAAATTGATGAGAGTGCTAAAACAGATTTTGCACCAAAATGGAACTTGATTCTAATCTTCTTAATACTTTTAGGAGGGTGGACGTCAATATTCTCCTCCTGGATGCCATCAAACAAATTCCAAAATATGCAAAGTTCCTGAAGGATTTGTGTACTCATAAGAGGAAGCTGAAGGGAAATGAACAAGTGAAGATGAGCAGAAATGTTTTTGCACTTATACAGAGCAAAAGTGTTGTTGCCATTCTACCATCCACCTTGCCATAAAAGTGCAAAGACCCTGACACTTTTACTATCCCTTTTACCATTGGAGATTGCACTTTTTAAGATGCCATGCTTGAAATTGGAGCCTTAATTAATGTCATGCCCACATTAGCTTACAGATCACTACATCTTGGTGATTTAAAACCCACTGTTGTTGTCATCCATCTAGCCAACTGAAGTGTTGCGATTCCACTTAGAGTTATTGAAGATGTGTTGGTGCGAGTTAAGGATCTGATTTTTCCAGTAGATTTTTACATTTTGGATATGGAGAATGAGTCTTCTAGCCATGGGTCCACATTGATCCTAGTGAGACCATTCTTGATGACAACCATGACCAAAATTGATGTGCACACAAGAACTCTTTCCATGGAGTTTGGTGATGATGTTGTGCATTTCAACATATTTGAGGCCATAAGACATCCTGTAGATGAGCATTCTATTTTCCTCGTAGATATCATTGATGATGCAGTAGATATTTGTACATATTTAATTTCTGATTTTTTTTTATTTTTATGATTTAGATCTTGGTTCTTTTGACTATACCTATGATGATTCTGATGAGTTTGTTGTTGTATGTAGCATTTGTGTAAATATTTCTTATGTAATTCACTCTGATTGTGATGTAGGTGTAGATTCTGATCCTTCTATTTCTCTTCCACCAACAATCAACCTTCCTTTGCCCTCTACCATTCAGCCACCCTCCTTGGAGTTGAAACCATTACCTGAGCACATTAAATATGCCTTTTTAGATGATGCTCAAAAGCTCCAGTCATTATATCTAGCAACCTTTCACTTGAGCATGAGGATAAGTTGTTGCATGTTTTGAAAGGCCACAAAAGGCCATTGGGTGGACACTTGCTAACCTTCCTAAAATAAATCCTTCCATATGCAGGCATCAAATACTCTTAGAGGATGACTCTAGGCCTGTAAGGCATCCACATAAGATGCTGAATCCCATCATTCTTGATGTGATGAAGAAGGAGGTGATGAAGCTACTAGCTGTAAATATCATTTATCCCGTTTCAGTTAGTACTTGGGTTTCACCTATTCAAGTGGTCCCTAAGAAGTTGGGCATCACTGTTGTGAGGAACCAGAATAATGAGTTGATCCTGACTAGAGTGGCCAATAGTTGACAAGTTTGCATTGATTATAGGAGAGGTTTTGAAGAAGTTGGTAGGTAAGTCACATTATTGATCAAGTTCTGGAGAGGTTGGTAGGTAAATCACATTATTGCTTCCCTCACTCATTCATTGATCAGGTTTTGGAGAGGTTGGTAGGTAAATCACATTATTGCTTTCTTGATTGTTTTTTAGGTTACATGCAAATCCATGTTGCACCAGAGGAATAGCACAAGACCGTATTCACCTATCCATTCAACACATTTGCCTACACCAGGATGCCTTTTGGCCTATGCAACGCTCCTGAAACCTTCCAAAGGTGCATGGTAAGTATCTTTTTTTATTTATTAGAGAGTTGCATGGAGGTGTTTATGGATGATTTCAATGTTTATGGTTCTTCTTCTGATGCTTGTTTGGATAGCCTCTCTAGAGTTCTTGACCGATGCATTGAGATTAACCTTGTTCTTAACTTTGAAAAATGTCATTTTATGGTCCAAGAAGGTTTAGTCTTAGAGCATTTGGTCTCTAGTAGAGGTATTGAGGTCGACAAGGCTAAGATCGATGTTATTACTTCTCTTCATTACCCCACGTCTGTGCGGGAAGTACATTCTTTTCTTGGACATGCAGATTTTTACAAGAGATTCATCCAAGATTTTAGCAAGATTGCCCTGCCATTGTCACATCTTCTTCATAAGGATGTAGATTTTGTGCTTGACCAGCCTTGTAGAGAGGCATTTGAGGAGCTAAGGAGGAGGCTTACCACCTCTCCCATCGTGCAGTCCCATCGTGCAGCCACCGAATTGGGAGCTCCCATTTGAGCTTATGTGTGATGCCTCTAATTATGCACTTGGGGTTGTTTTGTTGCAGAGAGTTGATAGACTATCACTTGTCATTGCTTACGCTTCACGCATTCTGGATGCAGTGCAAGTCAACTACACCACCATTGAAAGGAGATTTTAGCTATTGTTTTTCCATTAGATAAATTCTATCTTATTTGCTTTGCTCTCATATTACTATCTTTACTGACCATGTAGCTTTGAGGTATCTGTTGAAGAAGTCTGATGCTAAACCAAGATTGATCAAGTGGATGCTTCTTCTTCAGGAGTTTGATATTGAGATTAGAGACATGAGTGGTGCAGAATAAAGGGACCTGTTGATTCCTTCCCTATTAGGGATAACTTCCCTAATGAGCATTTGATGTAGTTGCATTCATCACATGTCATACCTTGGTTTGCTGACTTTATGAATTTCATTGTTGCGTTTGTTCTCCCACTGCATGCCTCTAGGTCTCAAATAGATAAACTTAAGAGTGATGCCAAATACTATGTGTGGAACGATCCTTACTTGTGGAGGTTTGGTAGTGATCAAGTGATCCGCAAGTGTGTCATGGCACACCTACTGGTGGTCATGTTGGTCCTCAGCAGACCGCTAAGAGGATCTTAGACTATGGGTTCTATTGTCCCACCATTTTTAGAGATGCTCATCATTTTTCCACCACATGTGAGCAGTGTTAGAGAGCGGGAGGGACCATTACACATAGGCATGAGATGCCCTGACAACCCATTATTTTCTATGAGATTTTTTATGTTTGGGGTATTGATTTTATGGGTCCATTTCCTATTTCTCATGGTTTTTCATATATCTTACTAGTTGTTGATTATGTTTCTAGGTGGGTTGAAGCTAAGGCCACCAGAACTAATGATTCTAAAGTTGTTGTGGATTTTGTGAGATCTAACATTTTTTGCAGGTTTTGTGTGCTTCGAGCCATTACTAGTGACTAGGGGAGCCACTTTTGTAACAGGTCATTGGCAACCTTGCTCCAAAAGTATGAGGTTGTGCATAGAGTTGCTATAGCTTATCATCCTCAAACTAATGGGCAAGTGAAGGCTTTTAATAGAGAAATCAAGCAAGTGTTGTAGAAGGTAGTGCATCCAAACAAGAAGGATTGGAGCAAGCTACTTGAGAATGCTCTATGGGCCCACAAGACTGCTTACCGAACAACTTTGGGGATGTGTCCCTATAAGGTGGTTTTTGGTATGGCTTGCCACCTTCTAGTGGAGATTGAGCACCGTGCGTATTGGGCGGTGAAGGGTTGTAACATGGCATGTGATGAAGCGGGTATGAAAAGGAAGCTTCAATTGTAAGAACTTGAGGAGATCTACTTAGAAGCCTATGAGAACTCAAGATTTACAAGGAGAAAGTGAAAAGGTTTCATGACTCTAGGATTCTTAGGAAGGAGTTCCATATTGGCCAAAAAGTGCTCTTGTTTAACTCTCGCCTCAAGCTTATTTCCGATAAACTTTGATCTAGATGGGATGGACCTTTTGTTATTAGTAATATTTTTTCCCATGGTGCATTTGAGATTAAAAATGAAGTTACCGACAAAGTCTTCAAAGTGAACAGTCACCAACTCAAGCTTTTTCATGAGAGTCCTTAAGTGGAGGAGGAATTTGTGGCGGACCTCTCTTTGGTCTTGCCAATTTTACGTTATGATGTGCCTTGAATGTTACTTTAGGAGTTTCCTTCGCTTTTCATTTATATGTTGTCTTTTTGTTTGCATTTCATTACATGCTCACATTGAGGACAATGGGCATTTCAAGTGTGAGGGGAGGGTTTAGAAAAAATCTATCAGTTTTTTGTTTTTACTATTTCTGTTGTTATTTCTGTTTTTGTATTCTGTTTCAGTTTTTGTGTCTGTATTTGTTTTCTCTTTCTGTTCAGATGTATTATGTTCTTTCTGTTTTTCTATATCTGTATGTTGTTTTTGTTTTTGTTCTTGTTTTGCTATATTTGTTTTGTTTTGTTGTTTTTACTATTTTTACATACAGAAAATAATAATAATAAAAAGATTTTGCAGTTGTTGTTTTCTAATGTTTTTTTGTTGAATTTAGGCATACTTTTTCATGTTTTTCATAGGATTTCTAACTTGTATAAATTGTGAGAGATGTATTGTTTTTTAGTTGAGAGGTTCAATGCTTGATGTGAACCATTGTTGCAATTGTGGAAGTGACAAGTATGCTTGAAAAAATTTGAGGTGGATCATGTGTGATAGAATGATGCCTTGTGAGTTTTGGGATTTTGTGGATGGATTGCATTATTCCATTCATGCTCTTTCATGTATGATTTCACCCATGTGCTAGATTACTCTAGATTTGGCCTTGCCTCTTTTGTCATTTCTTGTTGTACATGCATTGATTGAGATGATTTAGGCCTTCTTTCTTTTAGCCACTAGCCAAATAAGTCTACCTTGCATTAATATCCATTGTCACCTTCTTTGAGCCTTTAACTTCTTATTTCATTTTGTAACTCATTACAAGCCAAAAAGTGGAAAACCGTGTTGTACTTTAGGGAGAAAAGGGGCATTGGAATTGTTTTGGGAGTGAGTTTCAAACAAGTGTGAGGGATTTGTACTTTGTTTCATGAAAGTTCCTTTGTTTTCGTCATTTCATTTTCTTGTGACTTGTTGAAAAGAAAAAAAGAGAAGAATACAAAAGAAAAAAAAGAAGAGAAAAAAAAAATAATAGTGAAAAAATGGGAGTATTAAAAGCAAAAGTTCAAAAAGGAAAAAAATGTAGTACCAAAGAAAAGAAGAAGAGAAAAAAATGAATGAAAAAAATGTGTTGTGGTTCATTTTCATTCTAGTAAGATCTTGTTATTTTAATATTGTTTTCTCCACTTTGTTTCTTTGTTTCTAACCTGATTTTTACTTGTTAACTTTCTCCCCATTGCCCTTCTTTTCCCTTAGTTTTAGTCTAAATATTCTTTTCATATCCACCTTTACCTAAGTCATACATTACAAACTAATAAAAGTCCTTTTAATCTTTTTATGCATGTGTATTTCAAGTTGAATGGATTAGAGTCTTATCAAAATTTGGATGTGCTAGTTACATGTGGTGCTTGAGTGTAAACAAAAACCCATACACATTTGGTAAGGTTGAGTGTTGTTCTTTGAGAGATTTCTATGTAGAAGCATATGTTGTATGAAGCTTTTGATGAAAGCTATTCAAGATTGATCAAAGTCAAGATCAAGAATTCAAGAGAGACAATTAACAATTAGTCTAATAGTATGTTAAAAGAATTCCTTAAAAGAGATTGCACAGGTTTGGCCTTAAGTTAATTCTTTAAAACATCTTACAAAAGTTTTTAAGTATAACTCTATTTTTGAAAATATGATTTTCTCTCTGGTAATTGATTATAGCCTCTGGTAATCGATTACCAGAAGCAAAGATAAGTTTTAAACAGTTTTAGAAAAATTTGAATTTGAATTTTTAATTGTGTAATCGATTACAACAGAGTTGTAATCAACTCTGTTGTAATCGATTACCAGCCACGAAATTTTGAAATTCAAATCTGAAGAGTCATAATTCCTCAAAATTAACTGTATAACTGATTACCACATATATGTAATCGATTACCAGTGAGAAAATTTTGAAAATAACTCCCAAAAGTCACAACTGTTCACAAGTTTTTGAAAGGCCACCAAAGGCCTATAAATAGGTGACTTGGGATCGAATTTCTTAAGAGTTTTTTAGAACAATAATTGTCCTATCCTCTCAAAAGAAAGCCTTGGCCAAACACTTGCAAAATCAATAAGGATTCTGATAGGATCTTCATCTTGTAACATTCTTCTCTAAAAGAGAGAAATAATCTTCTTACTCTAAAGCAAACAATTGTTGTTGAAGAGACAGTGGGTCTCTTGAGTTGTAAAGATCTTTGAACACAAGGCAAGGGTATCCCTGTGTCGTTCAGACATTGTAAAAGGATTTTACAAGATAGTGGAAATCTCAAGCGGGTTGCTTGAGGACTGGACGTAAGCACAGGGTGTGACCGAACCAGTATAAAAACTGAGTTTGCATTTCGCTCTTCCCTAAATTTCTTTAATTTATTGCATTCTATTTTTGCTTTACTTATTTTTAAAGAAGTTTCGATTGAATTGATCTTTACTTAATTCATATTAAGTGTGCATATTCTATTTCGAGAGAGAATTAAAATTTGATTAAGGGGAAATTTGTAAACTTAATTCACCCCCCTTTTAAGTTGTTGAGGCTAGTTGTTTAACAAGTGGTATCAAAGCATAATTCTTGTACAAGGTTTAGAAACTTCAAGAATATGGCCTCATCAAACTTTTTATTTCCCGAAGGGAACTCTATAAATAGGCCTCCTATTTTTAATGGCGTGGGTTATCATTATTGGAAAACCTGCATTCAAATTTTTATAGAGGCTATAGATTTAAATATCTGGGAAGCCATAGAAATTGTGTTAGACAAGTGGCCTTAGATATCTTAAGAAGGGGGGGTTGAATTAAGATATCACAATCTTTTTGTTAATTCAAACTTCTATTTTGATTTTAACCCAAATCCCAAGATTTCTATCAAAAATGAACTCCTAAATAATTATGCAAATTAATCTTACTGAATAAAAACAATAAGTAATAAGCAATAAACAATAAATGAGTTTAAGGGAAGAAAGATTGCAAACTCAGATTTATACTGGTTCAGCCACACCCTTGTGCGTACGTCCAGTCCCCAAGCAACCCGCTTGAGAGTTCCACTATCTTGCAAAAGCCCTTTACAAGTTATGAACCACACAAGGACAACCCTTCCTTTGTGTTCAGATTTCTTTACAACAAGAGACCCTCGGTTTCTTAATCCCTTTTCAGAAATAAGATAAAGAGAAGAAGAAATCTCTCTTGAAAGAGATAGATTGAACAATTTGAGCACTCAAATAATTCCTTATTGAATTGCAAGTGTATTGGCCAAGGAATTTTTAAGAGGATAAGATGATTTTGCTTTCTGAGAGGATAAGACCTTTTTGTTCTGAAAAACTCTGAGCAAATTCGTGTTCCAAGTCACATATAAATAGACCTTTGATGGCCATGTAAAAACCATTTGAACAGATGTGACCCTTGGAAATAATTTTCTGAAAATCTCCTCTGGTAATTGATTACAAGACTTGTGTAATCGATTACAGGCTTTAAAATTTGAATTAAAATGTTCAATAAATGCTGATAATCGATTACCATCCATGTGTAATAGATTACACAGTGTAAAATTTAAATTCAAATTTTCTAAAGGCTGTTATAAATCATGTTGGCCACTGGTAATCGATTACATCCTCTGGTAATCGATTACCAGAGAGTAAATCTCTTGAAAAAGACATTTTAGCTTAAATTTCTTGGCCAAACCTTTTGTTGTTTCAATTTGGAATTCCCTTCCTAAATCACTAGAGATCTTTTTGATGTTGTATCTTGTATTCTTGGATTTTTGTCTTGAGTTAAACTTGAGAAGCGCATTTTCATGATCATATGGCATCATCAAAACATCAAAGTCGAAGTCTTTGCTTCTACAATCTCCCCCTTTTTGATGATGACAATTTAATCCCTGAAATCAAGATACAAGCAGAGTATATGCAAGATATAATGTTACTTTCACTAATTTTATACTCCCCTTATGTTTTGGAATTAATGATCACTTGATCACTTGATTTCTAAGCTTCTAAACGCTTCTAAACCACCCTGTTTCTCTCCCCCTTTGGCAACATCAAAAAGACAAAGTACGTGGTAAACAATACAAGAGCATTCATATAATCCAATATAACTAAAGTTCACAGAATCATTCATAAGTTAAAACCAAATATAATCCAACCAAATATAATCCAATCATAAAATACTAAGTGCCAAATACCGAAAGATAATGAAAGTTCAGAAAATGATAACTAAAAAAAGATAGCCAAATACACGGCTTATAATAAATGATAATAATAATCCTAAAACTAAGAAGGTGGTGGAAGGTCAAAGCACCGATGAAGATAAGTCATATCCTCTTCAAGTTGGGTGATGCGGGTATCCATGCCTTCAAAGCGACCATCCAAGGAATCGAATCGTTCACCAACATAGGTGCGGAGGCCCCATAACTCTGAAAGAACTTCATTCATAAGGGTTGAGGAATCATCTTGTTAAGGAGGAGGAGAGGGAGTACACTCGTCTTGTGGAGGTAGTGCGTCCTTTTTCAGCTATTGTCCATCACGATCCTTACGGTAACCAAATGAAGTTACTGCACCAGCACCTATAGCAAAGGATCTCTTGACATGAACAAAAGGTTCATCATCAAGAGGAATTTGAAAATGACGGAGAAAAAGGGTGACCAATTGAGGATATGGAAGAGGTGCATTGGCCTGTAATGTCTTATGCATTCGGTACCTAACCAAGTGAGCCCAGTCGATCTGACGGCCGGTAAGGAAAGCCCACATCAAAATCAAGTCCTCCTCAGAGGCTTGAGCCAAATTAGAAGAACGGGGAAGCAAAATTCTAATGATAATATAGTGCATGATGCGACAATCAAAGGTTAATGATCCGGCCAGCAATCTACTGGTCATATCAGCCTGGTCATTACATACCATACGGCGAGCATCATGACTAGAATAGTCAAACTTCCATTCATCAACAATGGTGCCCTCAAAAGGTGCACCTTGACTGGGTAATTTAGTTAATGAAAAGAACAAAGATTGATCAATGATCATAGAAATTCCATGCACCTTAGAACGAATCACACCATCCTGAATTTTTAAATTACTGTAAAAGACTCTAACTAGTTCAGGATAGTAAGGCAATTTTAAGGACATAAAATCAATTAATCCAGAGTTTTGAAACACTTGATAACAGTCAAATGTCTCATCATTAAAGAAATCTATGTCTAGGTACTTAGTGTCTAAAATGATCCTAGAAGAAAATTGAGAATTGTACTGTAGATGTTGATCATCTGAAGAAAATAGAGTAGATGATCGTGGAGATGATAAGGAAGGATGAATTGGTGCTGTGGGTGCTTCAGATTGTTTGTGGCGGCGATGGCCAGCAGCAGCGGTGGTGGAGGACGTTCCCTTTCGCTTCTTTGACGATTTTCCCATTTGATGAAGTTTTAACGAATTTCAATCGGTGGAATCAAAAGAGGAGTGAAAATGATGAAGATTAGGCTTTGTGGGACGTGATTTGGTTAAGAATTGAGGGAGATATGAAGGTTTGAAGATTAGGGAAGAAGAGGCACATCGAGGGGAGTGTGGTTGCACAATGCTTCTAGTTTACGTGAGTATTTATAGAAGATGGCGTTATCTAATCAATTACAGGAGCACTTAGCCTTCTGGTAATCGATTACAGGATGTTGTAATCGATTACAGACTATCTATTCTTGTGTAATCGATTACACATAATGGTGATCGATTACCAGAACAATATCTAGGCTGTTTCATCAAAGAATATTTATTTCTATGCTAAAAAAAACATCTATCTATATCAATTATCAATACTAATACTCATTTAATTCAATCAAACAAGTATTAATCACACAATTAACACACCAATCAAACATAATCAGCATCTTAGAATAAAAAATCAATAAATCATGAAACATTAATATTTCAATCAACCAATCAATCCTTAGTTATCCAAATCACTAATATCTAAGAGACCTAATTCTCTTCTAATGGAAAAGAATGTTTCTTTGGGGAGAGGTTTTGTGAAGATATTAGCAAGCTGATTCTTTGTATCAACAAACTCTAACAAATAATCTCCCTTCAGAACATGATCTCTTAGAAAATGGTGCCTAATTTCTATATGTTTGGTTCTAGAATGTTGAACTGGATTTTTGGAAAGATTGATTGTTCTTGTATTATCACACTTAATAGGTATATGTTCAAGAAGAATTCCATAATCAGAGAGTTGTTGCTTCATCCATAAAATTTGTGCACAACAACTGCCAGCAGAAATATATTCCGCTTCTGCACTGAATAAAGCAACACTGTTTTGTTTCTTACTATGCCAAGAGACTAGAGCAGATCCAAGGAATTGAAAAGTTCCACTTGTGCTCTTTCTATCTATTTTAGAACCGGCAAAGTCTTAATTAGAGTATCCTATTAAGGTGCATGTGGAATTCCTAGGATACCATAAACCTATATTCATAGTACCTAATAAATATCTTATGATTCTTTTAACGGCACTAAGATGTGATTGTTTGGGATTTGATTGTAATCTAGCACACATACACACACTAAACATTATATCAGGTCTGCTAGCAGATAAATAAAGAAGGGATCCGATCATACCTTGATATTGCTTAACATCTATTGACTGACTGGTTTCATCTTTATCTAAATAACAAGCAGTGCTCAATGGTGTAGCCATGTGCTTAGCATTTTCCATGTCGAATCTGTGACAAAGATACCATCCTTGGTTTGTTTAATTTGTAATCCAAGAAAGAAATTAAGTTCTCCCATCGTTGACATTTCAAACTCACTTTGCATGTCATGAGAGAATTCCTTGCACAAAATTCATTAGTAGATCCAAAAATAATATCATCAACATAAATTTGAACCAATAAAATATCATGTGATTTTCTTTTTATGAAAAGAGTAGTATCTACTTTTCCTCTAGAGTAGTCCTTTTCTAAAAGGAACTTACTCAGACGCTCATACCAAGCCCTAGGGGCTTGTTTCAAACCATAAAGCCTTTTTCAATCTATAAACATGATTTGGCTTATCTGACATTTCAAAACCTGGGGGTTGTTCAACATATACTTCTTCTTGAATTAAGCCATTTAGAAAAGCACTTTTAACATCCATTTGATAAAGCTTAAAATTCATTATGGATGCATAAGCTAAAAGCATTCTAATAGCTTCTAATCTTGCAACTGGAGCAAATGTTTCTTCATAATCTATACCCTCTTCTTGATTATATCCTTTTGCAACTAATCTAGCCTTATTTCTAATGATTACACCATGTTCATCT
The DNA here is from genome assembly GCF_000004515.6 of Glycine max. Lineage (NCBI taxonomy): Eukaryota > Viridiplantae > Streptophyta > Magnoliopsida > Fabales > Fabaceae > Glycine > Glycine max. The sequence continues at coordinate 28,974,797 of NC_038244.2, forward strand.
AACTTATTCCTAAATACCCATTTTGTTCCTATGATGGGGTAGTTTTCAGGTTTCTCTACCAGCTCCCACACATTGTTTTTCTCAAACTGATTTAGTTCTTCTTGCATAGAAACTATCCAATGATCATCTATTATGGCTTCATTTATATTTTTAGGTTCAATCATAGACACAAAAGCCATATTATTGCATAAATCTTTAAGAGAATGTCTAGTTGTTACCCCTTTTGAGATGTCACCAAGAATGTTGTCAAGGGGATGATCTCTTGAAACTTTCCACTTTCTTGGAAGATCATTATTTGCTTTGACTTCTACTGGAGGATCTTCATTGCTTCCTTCTCCTTTTCCTTTAGAATCTTGTCCATGAATGTGCATTTGTTCTAAAGATTCTGTAATATCATCTAAAATATCCTTTCTTGGAGAAATAGCATTAGACTCATCAAAGGAAACATGAATTGATTCTTCAATTGTCATTGTTCTCTTATTATAAATTCTATAAGCTTTACTATGCAAAGAATAACCAAGGAAAATTCCTTCATCAGACTTAGCATCAAATTTTCCTAAGTTTTCTTTTCCATTGTTTAATACAAAACACTTGCAACCAAAAACATGAAGATGTGAGATGTTTGGTTTCCTACCATAGAACAGTTCATATGGAGTTTTCTTTAAGATGGGTCTTATTAAAGCCCTATTCATGATATAACATGCAGTATTAACGGCTTCAGCCTAAAAATATTTTGGAAGAGGAGTATCATTCAATAAGGTTCTAGAAATTTCTTCCAAAGACCTATTTTTCCTTTCAACAACTCCATTTTGTTGAGGGGTTCTAGGTGCAGAAAAGTTATGTTCAATGTCATGCTTTTCACAAAATAAATCAAATTCTTTATTTTCAAACTCACCCCCATGATCACTCCTAATAGATATAATTTTGAGATTTTTCTTATTTTGAATAACTTTTGCAAGTTTCCTAAATGCTTGAAATGCATCATTCTTGTGAGTGATAAATAGTGTCCAAGCGTATCTAGAATAGTCATCAACTATAACAAGGGCATAGTAACTTCCTCCAAGACTCATGATTCTAGAAGGGCCAAACAAATCCATGTGTAGTAATTGTAAAGGTTGAGTAGTTGAAACAATGTTTTTGGATTTCAATGAAACTCTAGTTTGTTTTCCTTTTTGACATGCATCACATAGTCTATCTTTTTCAAATTTTAGTTTTGGCAAACCAACAACTAAATCTTTTGAAATTAATTTGTTTAAGTGTTCCATGTTTATGTGAGCAATACGTTTATGTCATAGCCATGGATCATCATCTTTGCTAAGAAAACATTTATTATTATCTAGTTTTTGGCTTAAGTCTATCATATAAACATTGTTAACTCTATACCCTATATGTTTTATATTTGTATCATGTTTATGTTCAATGAGACATTTTTGAGAATCAAATGATACTAGATAGCCCTTATCACATAACTGACTAACACTAAGCAAGTTGTGCTTAAGGCCTTCAACAAGTAGAACATTTTCAATGGAGTTTGAAGAATTCGTACCTATTTTTCCAACTCCAAGAATTCTACCTTTGTTGTTGTCACCATAAGTAACATGCCCACTTTTCTTGGGAGAGATATGTGTAAACATTGATGAATCTCCCATCATATGTTTTGAACAACCGCTATCTATGTACCATTTCTTCTTCAAAGATACCTCTTTGTCGCTTTCATAGTTTTTGCCCATAAGACATAGATTAATCATTTCTTTTTCAGAATCATTAGACGATTCTAAGTGGTTATCATCCCATGTGATATAGCCCTTCTTTGCCTTCTTATCTCCAATAGTCTTCTTTTCAGACTTTTCTATCTTTCTCTTAAAGATTGGACAATCAGCCCTCAGATGTCCGGGTTGATTGCACTCAAAACATTTTGGGATTTGAGATGACTCTTCAGTCCTTCTTTTAGGTTTGAAATTTCGTCTTCTTTGACTTCCTCTCATTCTAATAAATTTGTTGAATCTTTTGACAAAGAGGATAGGATCTTCATCTTCATCTAAGTCAATTGAATCTTCTATGTCACTTTCCTCTTGGATTGAAGATGAGGCTTTAAGAGTAAATCCCTTCTTCTTCTGTCGCAACCTACCCTTCGGCGGGAGGGCGACGCGAGACTCGCGGGATGCGTGTTCCACGAAAGGAATACGCGCGGAGTCGCCACCAACGTTTATTTGAGGAAAACGTCGGAAAAACCGGAAGAGACGCGATCTACGAACTTTTAAGTTGAAAGGTTCGGGAGTTGTATTTACGCACGGGGAAGGTATTAGCACCCCACACGTCCGTCCCAAGGGACGGCAGCCTTTAATCGAATGTGCAAACGTGACTTTGATTTTTACGTTCCCTTTTATGTCCTTATATCCTTTTTATATTTTTTCCTTTTTTGTGGTCGACAAGGGTGTTTCCCTCGCTCCTACGTATTCCTCAATTTGGGATGAGAAAATCAGACCTACGTAGTTCTTTCTTATCAAGTGATTCTTTTTTTACTTAAGTGGTGATCATTTTAAGGCGTTGGACCTTAAAAATGATCCATTTTACTTAGTGAGAAATTGAAATGACAAACTTCAAAAACCTATTTTTTATGGACGAGCTTGACTAGGCGAGTTGATTTTAGCCTTAGTTTCACTTTAGTTATTAATCAATTCGATTAAGAATGAGAAATCCCAAAGAGAAAATGTCCGATTGATTTTCCGCTTTATTTTACTAAAAGATGTTTTTTTTTATTATTATATTATTTTTTACCTCTTTTGATTTCCAACGTGGTTACGGCACGACCGAACAGTCGGAATTTATTTTAACCGAAGTTAACGGATAATACAATTCAAACGTTCGGTGGAAATTTATTTTATTTTTAAGTTAAGCGAGAAATGACTTAAGTAAAATGGCTTAAGCACGTCAACAGGGGGTATAAAAAGTAAACAAAACGAGAATAAAAATGCACGAAACACAATGTGGACCACTATGGGTACATAGAATGAATCGAAAAGCTTGGTTCGAGGTACTTACCCGTTGAAGATCGAAGAACGATGAAGAACGAATGAAGAACGTCGAAGAACGGTTGAAACCTTTGCGAAATTCTTCACGGAAAACGTTACGGAAACGTTTCGGAAGCGCCTCGGCTTAGATTTTCTTCACGGAAACAATTTTTCCAAGCAAATTCGAAAGAGAGAAAAGTGCCTAAGGGGCTGAACCCTTTTCTCCTTCACTTCCTCCCCTATTTATAGCAAAATAGGGGAGGTGGTTGCCGCCCAGCTCGCCCAGGCGAGCCAGGTTGCTTCCTCCAGAAGCAACAACCTTCTGGAGGAATATTCTGGAGGGCCCAAGTGGGCCTGGGTGCTATTTGCACCCCCATTTTTACTAAGTACACCCCCTCTGCTGTTTTTTGGTGATTCTTTTTTCGTAAAGTTACGGAAACTTACGAATTTCGTAACGATACTTGTTTTCTTTCCGTAATGTTACGGAACCTTGCGGATTACATAATCATCCCCATTTTGACTTACGGAATGTTACGGAACCTCACTTAATTATGCAACGATGCTTCCATTTGATTTCCGGTGTGTCACGGAAACTTACGGATTGTGCATCAATATTTTTTTGGTTTTTCGGCATGTCCTGGAATTTCACAAATTGCCTAATGATGGATGCCAAGCACCTCACAAGGACCAAAGAAAGGTCGCATGTCATCAAGCAAAGGTCCCCGGATGAAATTAGGGTATGACAGTTGCCCCTCTTTACTTGTCTTTTATTGGAGATAAAAGGAAAGTAAAGATACGACACTAATTTCGTTCCTCTCGATTTGACGAGAGTCGCGGGTGACCATTAAATCTCCACATGCAAATGACTTGTTGTTCCCCGAATCTCACAAATTGCCTAATGATGGGTGCCAAGCACCTCACAAGGACCAAAGAAAGGTCGCATGTCATCAAGCAAAGGTCCCCGGACGAAAATTAGGGTATGACACTAATTTCGCTCCTCTCGGTTGACGAGAGTCGCGGGTGACCATGAAATTTCCGCATGTAAATGACTTGTTGTTCCCGGAGGAACAAAAGGTGCAGAAGACTATGTCAGCCTCTGCATGCTATCAAGCGTTCTGTCTTACAGATAGCAAAATAATGTTTATACGGATAACCACTCGGGTATTTCCGCGTATCATCGGGCCCGCCGCCTCTGGATGACACAAGGGTGCGGATAACCGTAAGGTATCTCCGCATATCATCGGGCCCGCCGCCTCTGGATGATACAAGGGTGCAGAATGACCAAATTTGGTCTCTGCTTGTCATCGGGCCCGCCGCCTCTGGATGACAAAAGGGTGCGGATAACCGTAAGGTATCTCCGCGTATCATCGGGCCCGCCGCCTCTGGATGACAAAAGGGTGCGGATAACCGTAAGGTATCTCCGCGTATCATCGGGCCCGCCGCCTCTGGATGATACAAGGGTGCAGAATGACCAAACTTGGTCTCTGCTTGTCATCGGGCCCGTCGCCTCTGGATGACAAAAGGGTGCGGATAACCGTAAGGTATCTCCGCGTATCATCGGGCCCGCCGCCTCTGGATGATACAAGGGTGCAGAATGACCAAACTTGGTCTCTGCTTGTCATTGGGCCCGCCGCCTCTGGATGACAAAAGGGTGCGAATAACCGTAAGGTATCTCCGCGTATCATCGGGCCCGCCGCCTCTGGATGATACAAGGGTGCAGAATGACCAAACTTGGTCTCTGCTTGTCATCGGGCCCGCCGCCTCTGGATGACAAAAGGGTGCGAATAACCATAAGGTATCTCCGCGTATCATCGGGCCCGCCGCCTCTGGATGATACAAGGGTGCAGAATGACCAAACTTGGTCTCTGCTTGTCATCGGGCCTGCCGCCTCTGGATGACAAAAGGGTGCGCGTCACATGACCTCAGGGTCAGTATGACAAAGATTATGGGGCGGTCGACAAAAGCAAGGCTCTTGCTCCTACGTATCCTCCAATGAGGAACTCAGACCTACGTAGTTCTGGATAACTTGTGAGACTTGAAAAGTCTCCATCGGAAAATGCTGACATCTCCGGAAAGGGCGCAGATGACCATATTGGTCTCTGCTCGTCAATCACACTTGGGATTACTGAATGACGAGGTGCGGATAACCGTAAGGTGTCTCCGCGGGCTACCAGCTCTTGAGTCATGGCAACAAAAGGCGGTGTGGTCGACAAAAGCGAGGCTCTTGCTCCTACGTATCCTCCAATGAGGAACTCAGACCTACGTAGTTCTGGATAACTTGTGAGACTTGAAAAAGTCTCGGTGTTTTCTCCACTAAAATGCAAACATGCTTTAGCAAAGAGACAAATATTCCAACTGATTTAGAGCAGCATATGCTTTTTTTTTTAGTGAAAAACAATGCGTCTACCGGGGAAGGAGAGTCTGCTGATGAAATCTCCCATAACCATAAATGAGATTTTGGATGTTAGCATTTCGTTTCTAAATGACCATTTAGAGGAAACACTGGGTTCGACAAAAATAGAAGAAATCACTCAAAGTGTATCAATCTCGCACAGGTAAGTGTTTCATCCTAATTCCGAACCATAGATATGTCATGACTTGACTTTGCAAATTATTTCCTATCAAATCAAAAATTACATGCGTGATCATGGATCAAATAGGACTTCCCTTGGGAATGGGTTCTTTTGGGGAGTTTTTCGGCTTTTATGTGTTTTTGGCTTTTGATTTTTTTTTGTTGGCTTTTTCTTTTTCTGTTTTTGTTTAGTGCGGGGCGAAAAAGTCGCTAGCGCACGGGATTTTGGTTGGTAATCAATGGGAGAAGACCATTTTAGGTCGTGGTTTCCTTTCCTTCTTCTTGTTCATTTGGTGACAATTCCGTACTGTTCAGATATTGTCTGGTCCAAAGACCTCTCTGCACATTTCTTCTGGTTTCTTTGACCAGGAGCTTCCTTCTTTTTTACTTTCTCCCATTCTTTGGTTGGGAATTTTCTTTCTTTTCTTTTTTCTTTCTCCCACTCTTTGATTGGGAATTTCCTTTCTTTTCTTTTTTCTCTTTCTCCCACTCTTTGATTGGGAATTTCCTTTCCTTCCTTTTTTGCGTTCTCTTTGATTGGGAATTTCCTTTCCTTCCTTTTTTGCTTTCTCTTTGATTGGAAATTCCCTTTCCTTCTTTTTTTTTTTTGCTTCCGAGGGTAAGGTTTATGGTGAGTCAGGATTTTGGCTCAAGGCTTGTAGAATGGCTAGACATGATACATGTCAGGGTTTGGTTTGGTTCAAGGATAAAAAGGGATGCCCCACATTATTTCCATGACACAAATGCAAAAATGATGATTTGGAAATTTTATGCAAAACTGGTCATGCATGCACCTATGCGGACACTCAAGTGTCAAATTTTTATGGTCATGTGATGCTAGGGCTCAGGATTTATTTCCTCTATTTTAAATCAACCCAATGTTTGCAAAATATGTTCTTTTATCAATTTGTGCATTCATTCGAGTCCATTTCAGGCGTCCGGGAAAATCTTCACAGCATTCACCCTTCAGGTGTATACACATTTTTTTTTTTTTTTTTTAAAAACTAGCTATGATCAGCGAATTTTTTCAAAGAAAAGTTGGAAGTGATCTCTTTCAAAAGCATGTTGGTTTTTTAGCTAGATAACTTATTTTTTTCTTTTTTCTCCTTCTTTTTTTTATCATTATCATTTGTTTATTTCTTTTTCTTGTTTGTTTTTTTTTCTTCTTCTTTTTTTTTTCATGAGGTATTTTGCTACCTAAACATGTGCATATTTTTGTGAGGTATTTTTGCTATATACATGCATATCCAAGGTATCTTGCCACCTAAACATACATATATATGTTTTGTGAGGTATTTTTTTGCTACATACACGCACATCTAAGGTATCTCTCTACCTAAACATACAAATATATATTTTGTGAAGTAATTTTTTGTTTACATACACGCACATCTAAGGTATCTCTCTACCTAAACATACATATATATATTTTGTGAAGTATTTTTTTGTTTACATACATGCATATCTAAGGTATTTTCACTACCTAAACATACATATATATATTTTGTGAGGTATGACTACCTTCCGAGCTTGCGCTTGTTTTATTTAAATCCCCAGGATCATGAGCAACTAGGTGCGTCCTACTATAAAAAGTGATCAAATAACAAGCATAGATTCAAAAGGTACTAGGTTGCCTCCTAGTAGCGCTTCTTTAACGTCTTTAGCTGGACGCGTTATGACTTGTCAGTCACTGACCTAGTACTTTGCTTACCTTTGGCTTTGGACTTGGTAGCCTGCTGGTCGGCCATGTGTCGTAGGCAACGCTCTAACCTTTTTGCGGATGAGCTGAGGTGAACTCTAGAGGTGGTGGCGGTGTGTCTATTGCCCGCTACCGGCCATCCCAATGCTGCTGTGGTGTTTCGCCCTGCGCCTGCCTAGGGACGCAGTACTTCTTGATGAAAGCTCGATCAGTAGGGGGCCTGATGCCCTTGCTGGAGGTTACAGGTACTCTGTAGAACTGACAGAGACCCGTAATTAGAGCTTGACAATTCCAAGACCCTGTTGGACTTCTTCGGGTCCACTAGGTGTCTTGCAGTCTCGATCCCTGCAAACAATAGATGAAATCAGAAATCAGTTGAGCGATGTGCATACTTACCTATGATGACGTGACCTTGCCGGGGGGGTACGGGCACCCTGTAGGACTGATAGAGGCCCGTAACCAGAGCTGGAAACCCCAGGGCCCTGTTGGACTTTTCCGGGTCCACTGGGTGTCTTGTGGGTGCGATCCCTGCAAACAATAGATGGTATCAGAAATCAGTTGAACTATATGCATACTTACCCATGTCGAGACGACACAGACCAACTGATACTTTTGCAGGGGGAGATTGGCGTTGCGGTCGCTGGGCAGAATGTTGCTAAGTAGCAATGTCATCTATATCTGTGTAAGAGTGGTCATGTTGGTGCGCATGATCCGCACTCGTCTCTTTGCAGCGGCACGGGTGAAATCTTGCCTCAGTATGCATAGTAGCAGTGTGATAGCCTCCCTCTCTAGTTGTGCTCGCACAGTTGGCCCTCCTCCAATATCAGGGGGTGGCCCAGGAACCGTTAAAAGGAAACTACTGGCCCCTTAACCGGAAGTGCAAGTCTCGGTTAAGCATTTAAGGGCAGAGGACCTTAAATTCTTTTAAGGTGTGGATGTCGAGCACACTGAAAATGAGGACACGTAGCCCTCTAAAGGTGAGGGCGTGCAGCCCTCTCAAGGCGAGGAGGTGCAGTCCTCTGGAGATGAGGGCGTGCAGCCCTCTGCTGGCGAGGACGTGTAGTCCTTTCAAGGTGAGGGCGTGTAGCCCTCTGACGGTGAGGGTAACTAGTACCCAAGGTGAGGACGTGTAGCCCTCTCAAGGCGAGGACATGTAGTCCTCTGGAGGTGAGGGCGTGCAACCCTCTGATGGTGAGGACGTGTAGTCCTCTCAAGGGGAGGACGTGTAGTCCTCTCAACGGTGAGGGTAACTAGTACCCAAGGTGAGGGCGTGTAGCCCTCTCAAGGCGAGGACATGTAGTCCTCTAAAGGTGAGGGCGTGCAGCCCTCTGATGGTGAGGACGTGTAGTCCTCTCAAGGCGAGGACGTGTAGTCCTCTCAACGGTGAGGGTAACTAGTACCCAAGGTGAGGGCGTGTAGCCCTCTCAAGGCGAGGACGTGTAGTCCTCTGATGGTGAGGGCGTGCAGCCCTCTGATGGTGAGGGTAACTAGTACCCAAGGTGAGGACGTGTAGCCCTCTCAAGGCGAGGACATGTAGTCCTCTGATGGTGAGGGTATGCAGCCCTCTGATGGTGAGGACGTGTAGTCCTCTCAAGGCGAGGACGTGTAGTCCTCTCAACGGTGAGGGTAACTAGTACCCAAGGTGAGGGCGTGTAGCCCTCTCAAGGCGAGGACATGTAGTCCTCTAGAGGTGAGGGCGTGCAGCCCTCTGATGGTGAGGACGTGTAGTCCTCTCAACGGTGAGGGTAACTAGTACCCAAGATGAGGGCGTGTAGCCCTCTCAAGGCGAGGACGTGTAGTCCTCTGATGGTGAGGGCGTGCAGCCCTCTGATGGTGAGGGTAACTAGTACCCAAGGTGAGGACGTGTAGCCCTCTCAAGGCGAGGACATGTAGTCCTCTGATGGTGAGGGTAACTAGTACCCAAGGTGAGGACGTGTAGCCCTCTCAAGGCGAGGACATGTAGTCCTCTGATGGTGAGGGCGTGCAGCCCTCTGATGGTGAGGACGTGTAGTCCTCTCAAGGCGAGGACGTGTAGTCCTCTCAACGGTGAGGGTAACTAGTACCCAAGGTGAGGGCGTGTAGCCCTCTCAAGGCGAGGACATGTAGTCCTCTAGAGGTGAGGGCGTGCAGCCCTCTCAAGGCGAGGACATGAGGTCCTCTGATGGCGAGGACATGTAGTCCTCTCAAGTTGAGGACTGCAGTCCTCTGATGGCGAGGACACGTAGTCCTCTCAAGGTGATAGGTACAAGTACCCAAGGGTCCACCCTTATGAGAAAGCAAGAGATCGACTCATCGAGAGGGCTGGTCATCCCAAATCCACAAGATTTGGACATTAGATGTAGGAAATCTATGCAGTTAACATGATTTTTAGGGATGCAGATGCATGCAACCTTTGTCGTGAAACTTGGTAAATGCGGACTTCATATGAAACAATGCAATGTAATGGAAAGTTGTACAATGTTCATGACATTCTTTCCCTATTTTGTGATTTTGATTTTGATTTAATTTTTTTTTGGAAAACACAGATTGACTGTCCTTTTGAAAGAGGAGATAATTCATGCAACCTCATCCTATCCTTTTTTGCAAATCTCTCCGGGAACTTCCTCAGAGTGTGTGTTCTGTTTGATTTAGTCACTTGACCATTTTGGAGTGACGGCAATGGAGTCGTTTGATGTTTGATCAATCCATTGAAATCCTAGGGTTTGTCCCCCCTTTTTTTTTGTTAAAAACATCGATGGGTGAGAACCTTTGATCGACCCCTATGTTCACTTGAGGCTCGTGCACGGTGCCCCTCATTGCCCCAGTGTAAGGATTTGAGGTATCAATCGTTGCCTTTCGTCATGACCTTGTAGGAGGGAACCTATTGGGTGAGAACTTCTAATCTGCCCCTAGGTTCGCTTGAAGTTTTTGCATGGTGCCTTTCGTTGCCCCAGTGTAGGGCTTAGAGGTACCAATTGTTGTCTTGTTTTCACGACCTCGTAGTGAGGAAGAATGAAAGAAGCAGTTGATTCTTGCAAAAAAGAATTTTCCAAGGACGAGAAATAATTGAAGGATCTTTCAGTTGATGGATTAAGTCAAATGACTCCTATGTAGAAGCAAGATGTTTTGATGTCTTGATGATGCTAAAGGATCAAGTGCTTCTAAGTTTTATCCAAGAAAATCAAGATATATGATCAAGTTTGATCTCTTTAGAATCTTTAGGAAGAAGTTTCCAAATTGAAACAAACAAAGGTTTGACCAAAGAATTCTATCATTTCAATTTGAGATTTGCTCTTTGGTAATCGATTACCAGTAGTTTGAAAATGTTTTAATACAAATTTTTAAAACCTGTAATCGATTACATAAGTCTTGTAATTGATTACCAGAGGGGATTTTCAGAAAATAATTTCCAAGAGACATATCTATTCAAATGTTTTATGAACGGCCATTCAAATGTTTTAAAGAGAGTTTTCATTGCCCAAACAGTTTTATCCTCTAGAAAGATCAAGAGTTTTTCTGAACTGAAATGTCTTATCCTCTCAAAAAGATTCCTTGGTCAACCACTTGCATATTCAATAATGAATTTTGATTGGTCTTCATTGTACAATCTATCCCTTTTAAGAGAGATTTCTTCTTCTTATTTCTGAAAAGGGATTAAGAGACCATGGGTCTCTTGTAGTAGAGGATTCCTGAACACAAGGGAAGGGTTTTCCCTATGTGCATTGTTAATCCGAAAAGAGAGAGTGAAAGTTTAATTGGGGAATAATATTCGTATCTTAATTCAATCCCCTCTTCTTCTCAAGGTAACTGAGGCCATTTGTCCAACATCCTATTCTTGATAACTCACTTCTCTCTAAAAAGACAAACTTTCCAGGATGATAAAATGAGGTCACATGAACGTCTTGAAAGCACAGTCAATCAAATGTTTTTTTTTCTTTTTGAACACTTTTATTTTATTTTATTTTGAAACTTGTTTGTTTTGAACTTTACTCGTTTTTTTACGGCACCCCCACCAACGTGCAAGACGAGTAATCTCTGATTGAACAGTGTTGGAAGTCAACACTCAGGAGCGCAGGTCGCTTGAGCAAACAGACAAATGGCTTGCACCCACATTCCGATGAAAGTTGAATAAGCAAACATGCGTTTGTGAGAGGATGAGGGACAAAGATATCAACTTTATCCATTTCATTTAACATTGTAGCTGTGGTTTATGGCATAAACTTGAAAATCCTGATGAGTCATAACAACAGCTTCCAGAATTGCCCCATGTATGGTGTTGCTTGTTAATGTTAGGATTCAACAAGCGATTCTCCTCAAATTTCAGCCAGCCCGTATCAATTAGACCTTGCACCTTACGCTTCAGAGCCCTACAATGCTCAATGGAACGCCCCGGGGCTTCTCCGTGACAAGCACACGTTGCGTTCGAGTCGTATTCTCGGAGAAATGGAGGTTGATGAACCTTGGCTAGGGTTATGGCTACCATTGAATTATCAAGTAGATATGGGATCAAGTTTAGCATATGACAATGGAATTTGGGGTGAACCCTACAGGCTTTTTGCTGCAAAATTCCTTTTTGTTGGTGTTTTTTTTTGTTTGTGCTAAAAGTGGTCTTCGTCATTGGAAGTGCGGTAGACAGACTTTGTGGTTGATTTAGGGATGGCCTTTGTGGATAACTGGGTGGTGGGTAAGGAGGAGGTTTGTTATTGGCTGAGTAATGACATTGTTGGGTTGGTGGGAAACTTGGCCGTATAGGAATGGCAGTCACAGCATGGGTTTCTCCCTCTTTCTCACCCTCTTCATTTGCCCCAATTTTCTCAGTCGTCCTAGTAGGACGATCAAATTTGCCTCTTTTCGAATCCACTTCGATCTTTTTGCTGGCGAAGACCAAATCTGTAAAACTTGAAGGTGTGTAACCCACCATTTTTTTCATAGTAGAACACCAGTCACGTGTCTACTATCATTGTGATAATCTCTTTCTCTGTTTTTGGGGGTGCTACTTGAGTTGCCAAGTCTCTCCATCTTTGGGCGTATTCTTTGAAAGATTCGTGCCCCCTTTTTGCACACTTTTTGTAGTTGCATCCTATCCGGAGCCATATCAGAATTGTACTGACACTGCTTAATGAAGGCAACCATTAGGTCCTTCCAAGAATGGACTCAAGAAGGTTCCTAAGTTAGTATACCAGGCGACAGTTGTCCTAGTAAGACTTTCTCCGGAAAAATGTATCAGCAGTTTCTCATCTTTTGCGTATGCCCCCATCTTCCGACAGTACATCTTTAGATGGTTCTTGGAGCGAGTAGTCCCCTTGTACTTGCCAAAGTCCGGCACCTTGAACTTGGGAATGACCATGTTTGGGTATTAGGAACAACTCTTCTAGGTTAGCAAAGGCATAATCTTCACCTCCTTCAATGGCCCTGAGCCTTTCCTCTAGATGATCCAACTTTCCCATTCCTGCCATAGTCATGAGGGTTTTTAACCGCTGTGGAATGCAAGAGGTGCAGTTGTGGGTGATACTGAGGGCCCTCCAAAGGGTTTTGTAGGGGTATACCACCAACTACTTGCCCTTCAGTGGTATATTCGAGCCAAGGCTCGAAGTCGGCTAGATTGTGATGGGGAATTTCATGGGTCTCTTCCACGGTTTAAGAGACATGTGCATGATCAGTTTGGGGTTGCTGGCTTTCAATGGGTATAGCAGTGGAGTTATTGACATTCTTATTGGGAGTGTACGCCACATTGGGTGGCGTATAGTTGAGAGGCAAGCCATATGACGGGAAGGCGTGCTCGTTTTGAATTTGCACATCATGGGGGCCGCCCGTACTTCCTAAATCTTTGCCTACCATATTTGAGGTTGGATGATTCATTTGCTTGAGGCCGGATGGGGACGTCGGGTTCACCTTAGCAACAACGCTGGTAGCGGCAATTGCAACCGTATTGGCTTCCATTATCTTCTTCACGCTCATCATGGCCTCCATCATTGTGGCCATTTTCTCTTTAATGGCCTCTATGTCGGCCTTCATCTTCTCTTGTATCTCCTCTACTTCACCCATTACTCTAGCTCTAGCACGAGTTCGGTAAGGGCGTCGTAAAGCGTGTCCCTTTCTTTTTTATAACAATGATTAAGTTCATTTTATTTTATTTTATTTTATTTTTCAAGGAAAGAATGCAATGAGCAATGCAACCAATGAAAAGCATGGATGTATGCGAATGACGTACAGTTGAAGTATTGCGAATTTTTACGCAGGATATGGGGTTGAATCAATTTAGATTTTCAACATGGTCCATGACATCTTTGTCAAGGTGAAACTGGAAGTAACAAGGACATCAACAATCCTAAATATGTTTGGCAGTAGACGAAGCAGTGATGTGACTCGATTCATCTTTTGCCCCAATTTTGCAAGACGGTTACTTCCATATTTCAACTTGACTTGATGAACCTTTTTGTAAAAGCATGAGCTTGGTTCAACCCCGTAATCCAAGGAATGGCAATTCTGATCGCCAATACTTCAACAACATCTCATAGGGATGAATGACTCGGGCATACTTTAAGCTATGCATGGAAAATGTAATTATGAAATTGAGATGCCCGAAGAAACATCCTTTCTTAGTTAAACATGCATTAGGTACCATGTTCAATCATTTTGTTTTTAAGTGAAATGGGTTTATGATCCCAACATGGTTGGCTCATGGTGCCTAACACATGAAACTAAGAATGTAGTGTGAAGTTTCACGCTTCCCCCTTTTTTGTTTTTGTTTTGTAGAGGAAAACGCAAGGATGAGTAAACATGAAAACAAATGGTATGCAATTTTGCAGATCAAACAGTTTGTTGAACGCATATGCATGATGATGCCATGACTCATGCAAAATGTGAGGCTGGAATATGATAATGGACAAATGCAGGATATGTCCATTATGATGTTATGAAGAGATGCTTATGCGATGCATGATATGAATGCATTTTACGGACACGAGAGCCCGGAAAATTATCTCTTCTTACTTGCGCATTTGGGGGCGCAGTGCCCCATGTGTACAATTAAGAAGGTGATATGGACCTTCCGGCTTCCCGTGACAAAGGATGAGACCAACATACAATGCATGCTAGAGATAAAATGCGGGAGTGACTTGATTCGCACTGATTTTTGGAGTAAAAACGTGGGATAAACTCATTTTATTCAAAAAGTTATAACTAGTCAAGATCTGAGCGACAATACAAACTTCCTAGCGGTTTCTAATCATATGGTCCATTAAGTCTATCATATGCTGACAATAGCTGAGAAGTCCGTGGATCTCCTCGGGAGCGGAGTAGGTGTCCGCCACTGCTTTGGCCTTGGCTAGCAATGGGGGAAGTTCTTGACTCCTGTTCAAAGTAAGAGCAAATCGGTCCGTCCACATTGTTGCCTCTTGGTGCAATGAATCAATTACCCTTTCCCTTGCTTCCCTTTCTGCTGATATCTTGGCGTACTCATCCTCTAGCCTTTGCTCGTGAGTCGCCGCTAGATTTAGCTTCTCTTTGCACTTATCGATGATGGCCCGCATATTCCCTTCAGTCTCGCTTAACTGTTGGGACAAATTTCTTTTCGACCTAAGGCAAACCTTTAGCTCGTCCTTCAAGATCATGCCTTTGACCCGTGATGATTCCTTTCACCTCTTCGGAGCTTGAGCTCACTATTGCTGCCCTATAAAGCCCCTCAAAACTTTGCTTTGGTCGTGCTCTTCCTTTCGGGCCTTCTTGGTTTCTCGTTCCAAGGCTTCAGCGGTGGCCATATTGACGTCCCTTAGTTCATCATACTCTTTTCAGACTTTGATGGCTATGGACTTGAACTTCTCTTCGACTACTCGGGCTCTTTCAAGCTCTGCCTTTAGGGCTTGTACCTCATCACTTTCTTCCGAAGCTTTAACCTCATCGTCCCTCACAGTCTTTAGATTTGGGAGCCAATCCAATCCTTGTGTTCGGACTCTCAGCCACTTATGATAGCCGCCGATGATCCCATTACTGCTTCCCCTAAGCTCTCTATCCTTTCTTCACGCCGCATCCCATGCCTTGCGAACTCCTTGGAGTACCCTCGCGTTGTGGTCACTAAAACCCCGTGCGATGAAAGGCGTGATGCTTTCGTCTAATGGCGCTCCTCTCATGGGGTAGCCAAGCTGTCTTATGGCGAGAACGGGATTATAATTAATACAACCCCTTGTTCCCATCAAGGGAACATTTGGACATCCTTCGCATGAAGATAGAATCTTGATTCTTCCTTCCTTCTAGCGAGGGAACCAATTAACAGACGCCCCCCATGCTAGCCAAGAGTTGGTCCCAATTCGCCTTTCCTTTTTCGACGCACGAGCGGTAACCTTGTAGCGGATAGACGGGCCTACCTTCTTGGAGAAAAAGGTGTGAAACCAGCCCCACATAGAGAGCTGGAGTACAGCAAACAATCCTTGCATTGCTTTCTTCACATCTTCGGTCGAAGGTGTCATATAGGTCGGCTAGCATAGCGACAACCGGACTTTCCTTGTGGTTATGATAGGCGAGAAAAACGTCGATCGCTGCCAGGTCCACCAACCCATCCACATTTGGAAAGAGGACTCCCTCGAAAATCAACAGTGTGAGAATATCTATGAATGGGGTCCACTCGCCTTTATCTGCCAAGATTCTTGCTTTTACCTCCAAATATTTTCTCGGTATTCCGACCACCCCATTTTCGACTTGCCTTTGGCGGTCTAATTCCTGCGCCGAGATTTGGACTTTTTTAGAAATTCTGGCCAATGAGGGGTAGAACCCTGAGAAGAGGTATGGTTTCCTTCCCCTTAGAGGACATCCTAGGATCTCTTCAAATTCTTCCACCATTGGTGATAGCTGGAAGTCCCCAAAGATGAAGCACCTCAACGGCTGATCATAATACTGGGCGAGGGAGGCAATTGGTTCCATGGAGACTTCTACCCTAGCTAGGTCCCAAATGCTTACCATAGGCTTTGCGGAAGGCTTGCCGTTGAAGTTGACCCATTAATTGCCCCAACTTTCGTAAACTGGTGACCTCTAAGCTCTTGATTTTGACTTGATAAAACCTCTTTTTAAGCGAAGGCTTTTGACTTGATCCCATGTTTTACTAAAGTGAAATAAAATCTAGTGCGAATCAAAACTCCGACATCTATCATGGGTGGAATGGATGAATGCATGAAGAAATGCATATGACACAGATGCAATTTACGAATACGGGAGTCCGGGGAATTTGTCCCCTTCTTAGATACGACGTCTAGGGGTAGCGAAGGGCCCCAACGCACGTTTTTAAGAAGGCGACACGGACCCTCCGTTGGTTTGTTTACAGTAGGGATCAAGACAGAACCCATATGCAATGCCTATGCAAAAGACACAATGCAGGAATGTGCACAGTATGACAATATTTACCGAACATAAGCAAAAGGGTATATGATACTCATGCATGGCAGTGTGAAAAATGGCACGCAGCGTGTTTGCTTCGTGCCCCTATTTAAGGGACCTATAAGGGAGAGAACTAACTAGGCTTTTAGCAATAATCCCCAAGGTAGTTATATCTCTCTTGATGGTTTCTAGAGGTATCATCCCCTTTGAAGAACATATTGTAGCAGTAGGGACTACTAGCAACAATAGGTTTTCAAAGAGAAAAGCTCTAGATGAGGGTTCACTGTAATCAAGCAAGTCGGAGACCTAGCATGATCACAGATTCACCTCCACTCCTTATGCTCCCATGAACCCGGGTATAGGGCCCTTTTTCACTCACAGTGTGTGCAAATAGTGTTGGTGTTTGTGTGCATCAAATGAATAAATATTTACCTCATGCATACATTCTAAAACACACTAAAAGCAACAAATAATTTATATACACAAGAACATAAAACAAATAAAGGGAAACCAACAAAGGAGAAAGTCATGATAAAACATTGCACAAGATTAAATGGCCTAACTCTCTAAAAAAACACTCCCTAGCGGAGTCGCCAACTGTCGCAACCTACCCTTCGGCGGGAGGGCGACGCGAGACTCGCGGGAGGCGTGTTCCACGAAAGGAATACGCGCGGAGTCGCCACCAACGTTTATTTGAGGAAAACGTCGGAAAAACCGGAAAAGACGCGATCTACGAACTTTTAAGTGAAAGGTTCGGGAGTCGTATTTACGCATGGGGAAGGTATTAGCACCCCACACGTCCGCCCCAAGGGACGGCAACCTTTAATCGAATGTGCAAAACATGACTTTGATTTTTTATGTTCCCTTTTTATGTCTCTATATCCTTTATACCCTTTTTATATTTTCTCTTTTTGTGGTCGACAAGGGTGTTTCCCTTTGCTCCTACGTATTCCTCAATTTGGGATGAGAAAATCAGACCTACGTAGTTCTTTTTTATCAAGTGATTCTTTTTTACTTTAAGAGGTGATCATTTTAAGGCGTTGGACCTTAAAAATGATCCATTTTAC
This sequence comes from Glycine max, assembly GCF_000004515.6. Classification (NCBI taxonomy): domain Eukaryota; kingdom Viridiplantae; phylum Streptophyta; class Magnoliopsida; order Fabales; family Fabaceae; genus Glycine; species Glycine max. The sequence continues at coordinate 28,992,491 of NC_038244.2, forward strand.
TTAGTGAGAAAATGAAATGACAAATTTCAAAAGCCTATTTTTATGGACGAGCTTGACTAGGCGAATTGATTTTAGCCTTTAGTTTCACTTTAGTTATTAATCAATTCGATTAAGAATGAGAAATCCCAAAGAGAAAATGTCCGATTGATTTTCCGCTTTATTTTACTAAAAGATGTCTTTTTGATTATTATATTATTTTTTACCTCTTTTTGATTTCCAACGTGGTTACGGCACGACCGAACGGTCGGAATTTATTTTAACCGAAGTTAATGGATAATACAATTCAAACGTTCGGTGGAAATTTATTTTATTTTTAAGTTAAGCGAGAAATGACTTAAGTAAAATGGCTTAAGCACGTCAACAGGGGGTATAAAAAGTAAACAAAACGAGAATAAAAATGCACGAAACACAATGTGGACCACTACGGGTACATAGAATGAATCGAAAAGCTTGGTTCGAGGTACTTACCCGTTGAAGATCGAAGAACGATGAAGAACGAATGAAGAACGTCGAAGAACGGTTGAAACCTTTGCGAAATTCTTCACGGAAAACGTTACGGAAACGTTTCGGAAGCGCCTCGGCTTAGATTTTCTTCACGGAAACGATTTTTCCAAGCAAATTCGAAAGAGAGAGAAGTGCCAAAGGGGCTGAACCCTTTTCTTCTTCACTTCCTCCCCTATTTATAGCAAAATAGGGGAGGTGGTTGCCGCCCAGCTCGCCCAGGCGAGCTCAGCTCGCCCAGGCGAGCCAGGTTGCTTCCTCCAGAAGCAACCGCCTTCTGGAGGAATATTCTGGAGGGCCCAAGTGGGCCTGGGTGCTATTTGCACCCCCATTTTTACTAAGTACACCCCCCTCTGCTGTTTTTTTGGTGATTCTTTTTTCGTAAAGTTACGGAAACTTACGAATTTCGTAACGATACTTGTTTTCTTTCCGTAATGTTACGGAACCTTGCGGATTACATAATCATCCCCCTTTTGACTTACGGAATGTTACGGAACCTCACTTAATTATGCAACGATGCTTCCATCTGATTTCCGGTGTGTCACGGAAACTTACGGATTGTGCATCAATATTTTTTTTGGTTTTCCGGCATGTCCTGGAATTTCACAAATTGCCTAATGATGGGTACCAAGTACCTCACAAGGACCAAAGAAAGGTCACATGTCATCAAGCAAAGGTCCCCGGACGAAATTAGGGTATGACATCGGTATTCCGACCACCCCATTTTCGACTCGCCTTTGGCGGTCTAATTCCTGCGCCGAGATTTGGACTTTTTTAGAAATTCTGGCCAATGAGGGGTAGAACCCTGAGAAGAGGTATGGTTTCCTTCCCCCTAGAGGACATCCTAGGATCTCTTCAAATTCTTCCACCATTGGTGATAGCTGGAAGTCCCCAAAGATGAAGCACCTCAACGGCTGATCATAATACTGGGCGAGGGAGGCAATTGGTTCCATGGAGACTTCTACCCTAGCTAGGTCCCAAATGCTTACCATAGGCTTTGCGGAAGGCTTGCCATTGAAGTTGACCCATTAATTGCCCCAACTTTCCTAAACTGGTGACCTCTAAGCTCTTGATTTTGACTTGATAAAACTTCTTTTTAAGCGAAGGCTTTTGACTTGATCCCATGTTTTACTAAAGTGAAATAAAATCTAGTGCGAATCAAAACTCCGACATCTATCATGGGTGGAATGGATGAATGCATGAAGGAATGCATATGACACAGATGCAATTTATGAATACGGGAGCTCGGGAAATTGTCTCCTTCTTAGATACAACGTCTTGGGGTAGCAAAGTGCCCAACGTATGTATTTAAGAAGGTGGCACGGACCCTCCGTTGGTTTGCCCAAGAGAGGGGATTAAGACGGAACCCGCACATGATGCACATGCGAAAGGTACAATACGGGGATGTACATAGTATGATAATATTCACTGAACATAAGCAAACGGGTATATGATACTTATGCATGGCAGTGTGAAAAATGGCACGCAGCGTGTTTACTCGTGCCCCTATTTAAGGGACCTATAAGGGAGAGAACTAACTAGGCATTTAGTGATAACCCCCAAGGTAGTCATATCTCTTTTGATGGTTTCTAGAGGTATTATCCTCTTTGAAGAACATATTGTAGCAGTAGGGACTACTAGCAACAATAAGTTTTCAAAGAGAAAAGCTCTAGATGAGGGTTCACTGTAATCAAGCAAGTCGGAGACCTAGCATGATCACAGATTCACCTCCACTCCTTATGTTCCCACGAACCCGGGTATAGGGCCCTTTTTCACTCACAGTGTGTGCAAATAGTGTTGGTGTTTGTGTGCATCAAATGAATAAATATTTACCTCATGCATACATTTTAAAACGCACTAAAAGCAATAAAGAGCTTATACACACAAGAACATAATGAAGGGAAACTAACAAAGGGATAAGTCATGGTAAAACATTGCAAAAAATTAAATGGCCTAACTCTCTAAAAACAGTCCCCAGTGGAGTCGCCAACTGTCGCAACCTACCCTTTCGCGGGAGGGCGACGCGAGACTCGCGGGATGCGTGTTCCACGAATAGAATACGCGCGGAGTCGCCACCAACGTTTATTTGAGGAAAACGTCGGAAAAACCGGAAGAGACGCGATCTACGAACTTTTAAGTTGAAAGGTTCGAGAGTTGTATTTACGCACGGGGAAGGTATTAGCACCCCACACGTCCGTCCCAAGGGACGGCAGCCTTTAATCGAATGTGCAAACGTGACTTTGATTTTTACGTTCCCTTTTATGTCCTTATATCCTTTTTATATTTTTTCCTTTTTTGTGGTCGACAAGGGTGTTTCCCTCGCTCCTACGTATTCCTCAATTTGTGATGAGAAAATCAGACCTACGTAGTTCTTTCTTATCAAGTGATTCTTTTTTACTTAAGTGGTGATCATTTTAAGGCGTTGGACCTTAAAAATGATCCATTTTACTTAGTGAGAAATTGAAATGACAAACTTCAAAAACCTATTTTTTATGGACGAGCTTGACTAGGCGAGTTGATTTTAGCCTTAGTTTCACTTTAGTTATTAATCAATTCGATTAAGAATGAGAAATCCCAAAGAGAAAATGTCCGATTGATTTTCCGCTTTATTTTACTAAAAGATGTTTTTTTTTATTATTATATTATTTTTTACCTCTTTTTGATTTCCAACGTGGTTACGGCACGACTGAACGGTCGGAATTTATTTTAACCGAAGTTAACGGATAATACAATTCAAACGTTCGGTGGAAATTTATTTTATTTTTAAGTTAAGCGAGAAATGAGTTAACTAAAATGGCTTAAGCACGTCAACAGGGGGTATAAAAAGTAAACAAAACGAGAATAAAAATGCACGAAACACAATGTGGACCACTACGGGTACATAGAATGAATCGAAAAGCTTGGTTCGAGGTACTTACTCGTTGAAGATCGAAGAACGATGAAGAACGAATGAAGAACGTCGAAGAACGGTTGAAACCTTTGCGAAATTCTTCACGGCGTTAGCATTCTTACAATTTGAAACCCTAAAATATTCATCCATTCCAAGGGCAGAAGTAATGATGTTTTTAGCCTTTAAATTGTATTGCACTAATCTTCTTTCATCTTTAGACCACTCTTCTCTAGGGTTCTCTATTGTTGTATTTCCAGCCACCATAGTGGATACATAAGGTCTAACTTCTATGGCTTCCCAAATGTTTAAGTCTATTGCCTCAATGAAAATTTGAATTCGGGTTTTCCAGTAGTGGTAACCCTCTCCATTAAAAATAGAAAGCCTATTTATTGAGTTTCCTTCTGGGAATAAGAAGTTTGTTGAGGCCATTATTCTTGAAGCTTCTAAACTTTATACAAGAATGAAGCTCTTATACCACTTGTTAGACAAGTAGCCTCAGATATCTTAAGAAGGGGGGGGGGTTGAATTAAGATATCACAATCTTTTTGTTAATTCAAACTTTTATTTTGATTTTAACCCAAATCCCAAGATTTCTTTCAAAAATGAACTCCTAAATAATTATGCAAATTAATCTTACTGAATAGAAATAATAAGCAATAAGCAATAAACAATAAAAGAGTTTAAGGGAAGAAAGATTGCAAACTCAGATTTATACTGATTCGGCCACACCCTTGTGCGTCCAGTCCCCAAGCAACCCGCTTGAGAGTTCCACTATCTTGCAAAAGCCCATTACAAGTTCTGAACCACACAAGGACAACCCTTCCTTTGTGTTCAGATTTCTTTACAACAAGAGACCCTCGGTTTCTTAATCCCTTTTCAGAAATAAGATGAAGAGAAGAAGAAATCTCTCTTGAAAGAGATAGATTGAACAGTTTGAGCACTCAAATAATTCCTTATTGAATTGGAAGTGTATTGGCCAAGGAATTTTTAAGAGGATAGGATGAGTTTGCTTTTTGAGAGGATAAGACCTTTTTGTTCTGAAAAACTCTGAGCAAATTCGTGTTCCAAGTCACATATAAATAGACCTTTGATGGCCATGTAAAAACCATTTGAACAGATGTGACCCTTGGAAATAATTTTCTGAAAATCTCCTCTGGTAATTGATTACAAGACTTGTGTAATCGATTACAGGCTTTAAAATTTGAATTAAAACGTTCAATAACTGTTGGTAATCGATTACCATCCATGTGTAATCGATTACACAGTGTAAAATTTAAATTCAAATTTTCTAAAGGTTGTTATAAATCATGTTGGCCACTGATAATCGATTACATCCTCTGGTAATCGATTACCAGAGAGTAAATCTCTTGAAAAAGACATTTTAGCTTAAATTTCTTGGCCAAACCTTTTGTTGTTTCAATTTGGAATTCCTTTCCTAAATCACTAGAGATCTTCTTGATGTTGTATCTTGTATTCTTGGATTATTGTCTTGAGTTAAACTTGAGAAGCGCATTTTCATGATCATATGGCATCATCAAAACATCAAAGTCAAAGTCTTTGCTTCTACAAATTGGACCTTACATCCCTACTATGGTAGCAGGAAATACAACCAGAGAAAAACCTAGGGAACAATGGGATGAGGAGGAAAAGAAGTTAGTACAATCTAATTTAAAAGCCAAAAATATAATTACATTTGCATTAGGAATGGATGAATACTTTAGGGTGTCAAAGTCCAAAAGATATATGGGATACCTTACAAGTAACCCATGAAGGAACAACAGATGTGAAAAGGTCTAGGATAAATACTTTAACTCATGAATATGAATTATTTAGAATGAATCCTAATGAAACTATACAGAACATGCAAAAGAGATTCGCACACATAGTAAATCATCTTGCATCTTTAGGAAAGACATTTCCAAATGAGGATCTTATTAATAAAGTTTTGAGATGTTTAAGCAGGGAATGGCAACCAAAGATAATGGCTATTACAGAATCAAGAGATCTTTCTAACATGTCTCTTGCTACTTTGTTTGGAAAGTTACAGGAACATGAAATGGAATTAATGAGACTGAAACAGCATGAGGAGAATGATAAGAAAAAGAAAGGAATTGCACTTAAAGCTTCATCCTCAATCCAAGAAGGAAGTGATAAAGAAGATTCAAATGAAATTGACGAAGATGATGATTTCAGTATTTTTGTAAAGAGATTCAACAAATTTCTAAGAAACAAATGAAATCAAAGAATATCAAATTTCAAATCAAAGCAAAGGGCAGAAGATTCATCCTCTCTTCCGAAATGTTATGAATGCAATCAACTAGGAAATTTGAGAATTGATTGCCTAAGTTTCAAGAAAATAATAGAGAGATATGAAAAGAAAACTTACAATGATAAGAAAGCAAAGAAGGCCTACATTACTTGGGAAGACAACGATATGGACTCATCAGAAGATTCAGAAAATGAATTTGTAAATCTAAGTCTGATGGCCAAGAATTATGAAAGCGATGAAGAGGTTTCCTTGAAAAAGAGTTGGTACATAGATAGAGGATGCTCTAAACACATGATGGGAGATGCATCAAAGTTCACTCATATTTTTCCCAAGAAAAGTGGACATGTGACTTATGGCGACAACAATAAAGGTAGAATTCTTGGAGTCGGAAAAATAGGATATACTAGATGATATTTCAGAATCTTTAGAAGAAATGCATATTCATGGCGAAGATCACAAAGGCAAAGGAAAGGGAAATGATGAATATTTTCACATTGATGAAACAAAAACAAGTGCTAATCTTCCAAGAGAGTGGAGAACTTCTAGATACCATCCTCTTGAACTCATTATCGGTGATATATCTAAAGGGGTAACAACTAGACACTCTCTCAAAGATATTTGCAATAATATGGCTTTTGTTTTTTTTATTGAACCTAAAAATTTGAAAGAAACCATAATTGATGAACATTGGATCATAGCTATGCAAGAAGAGCTGAATCAATTTGAAAGAAATAAAGTTTGGGAATTAGTTAAGAAGCTTGATAATTGCCCAGTTATAGGAACAAAATGGGTATTTAGAAAAAAATTAGATAAAAATGGGATAATCATTAGAAATAAGGCTAGGTTAGTAGCCAAAGGATACAATCAGGAAGAAGGAATAGATTATGAAGAAACATATGCTCCAGTTGCCAGATTAGAAGCCATTAGAATGTTATTAGCCTTTGCATCCATAATGGATTTTAAACTTTACCAAATGGATGTGAAGAGTGCCTTTTTGAATGGCTTTATCCAAGAGGAAGTATATGTAGATCAACCCCCTGGTTTTGAAAACTTAGAAAAGCCTAATCATGTTTTTAAATTGAAAAAGGCTTTATATGGCTTAAAACAAGCCCCTAGGGCTTGGTATGAACATTTGAGTAAATTCCTTTTAGAAAAGGATTTTACATGAGGTAAATTTGATACTACTCTTTTTATTAAAAGGAAGTTGAATGATATAATATTATTACAATTCTATGTTGATGATATTATTTTTGGATATACTAATGATTCTTTCTGCAAAGAATTCTCTCAAGATATGCAAAGTGAATTTGAAATGTCAATGATGGGTGAGTTGAATTTTTTTCTTGGGTTTCAAATCAAGCAAACCAAGAATGGAATATTTATCAATCAATCAAAATGTTGAAAAGACTTGGTTCATAGATTTGGGATGGAAAATGCTAAACATATGGCTACTCCAATGAGTACTGCTTGCTACTTGGATAAAGATGAAATCGGTCAGTCAATAGACATTAAGAAATATTGAGGTATGATCGGATCTCTTCTTTACTTATTTGCTAGCAGACATGATATAATGTTTAGTGTTTGTATGTGTGCTAGATTTCAAGCAAATCCCCAAGAATCACATCTTAGTGTCGTTAATAGAATTATGAGATATCTATTAGGCACTATTAATATAGGATTATGGTATCCTAAAAATTCCACTTGCAATCTAATAGGATACTCTGATTCTGATTTTGCCGGTTCCAAAACTGATATAAAGAACACTAGTGGAACATGTCATTTCATTGGATTTGCTCTAGTTTCTTGGGATAGTAAGAAACAGAATAGTGTTGCTTTATCCACTGTTGAGGCGGAATACATTTCTGCTGGCAGTTGTTGTGCACAGATACTTTGGATGAAACAACAACTTTTTTATTATGGAATAATTCTTGATCATATTTCCATTAGATGTGATAACACGAGTGCTATAAACATATCTAAAAATCATGTTCAGCACTCAAGAACCAAGCATATTGAGATAAGACACCATTTCTTGAGAGATCATGTTCAAAAGGGAGATTGTGTACTAGAATTTATTGATACAAAGAATCAGTTAGCTGATATCTTTACAAAACCTCTCCCTAAGAAACCTTCTTTGCAATTAGGAGAGAATTAAGACTTTTAGATATCAATGACTTAGATAAATAGTTAACATAGTTAATTTCTATTTCTCTTTCTTTATGATTGTGTTTGTATTTTGATAGTCATAATGATTGTTGATTGTAGGTTAATGATTATCTTTGTTTATGTTTTGACAATCATAATGATTGTTGCTAGTGGATCAATGATTGTCTTTGTTTTGATGATTATTGTTGTTGATTGGTGTTGATAATTGTTTTTGCACTTTTGATTGTACTTGATGAATGTGTTTGAGAGTTTTTGATGTGTGTTTTGATTGAATACTTTGATTGTTGATTGTGTTGATACATGTTATACTGAATATGTAGATTGTGTAAGAGAAAAATAGTTAGTTTTTAAAGCAAAATCTATGATTTTAGGGTCTAGTAATCGATTACCACTCCCTGTAATCGATTACCATAGAACAACACCATGTAATCGATTACAACAGGCTGTAGTCGATTACCAGAGGGCTTTGGAAGTTACAGGATATGCATGTAATCGATTACCAAAGGCTGTAATTGATTATAGATCATCTTATCTATAAATACCTCATTTTCTCTCTTTTTGCGCATACCTTCATTTTTCCTCTTCTCCTTGACAGCGCCCAACCTCCCTAAAACTTCAAATCCTCATAACTTTCTCGTTTCTTGGCCAAATTACTTAGAAAAAAGCCCAAACTTCTTCTTTTTCAATTCTCTACAAAGCCCACCTATCAGAATTAGTTGAAACAACCTCAAATGGCATAATTGTCAAAGAAACAAAAGGGATCCTCCTCCACCACCACCGTTGCAAGCCACCGTTGCCATGGAACATCCGGTGACCCACCAGCACCAATTCCTCCTTCTCTTTCATCTCCCCGATCATCCACTTTGTTTTCCTCCGATGATCAACGTCAAAGGTATTATTCTTAATTCTGCAATCGCGTCATTCTTGACCCTAAGTACTTATATATTGATTTATTTGATGGTGAAACATTTGATTACTACCAAGTGTTTCAAAATTCTGAATTGGTTGAATTCATGTCTTTGAAATTGCCTTATTTTCCTGAATTAGTTAGGGTCTTTTATAATAATCTGAAAATTCAGGATGGAGTCCTTTATTCCGAGGTGCATAAAATTCCTATCATTGTTGATCAATCCTTGTTTTATTCACTGACTAAGCTGCCCAGTCAAGGTGTTCCTTTTGAGGGCACTCTTGTTGATAACTGAAAAACTGATTATTCAAGTCATGATGCTTGAAAAATGGTTTGCAATGACCATGCTGACATGACCGGCAGATTGCTTGATGGGTCATTTACTTTTGCGTGTTGCATCATGCACTATATTGTTTGTCGAATTTTGCTTCCTAGGTCCACTAACCTTGCCAAAGCCTTTGAGGAGGATTTAATCTTGTTGTGGGCTCTTCAAACTAGTCCTCAGATCGACTGAGCCCATCTTGTTCGGTACCGGATGCATAAGGCATTACGGGCCAATGCACGTTTGCCATATCCCCATCTTGTTACCTTATTTCTTCAGCATTGCAATGTCACCTTGGATGATGAACCTTTTGTCAAAGTTAAACGCTCTTTCTCTATTGGTGTTGGTGCTATTACCTTTTTTGGTTATCGAAAAGACATGGATGATCAGTGGGTGCACAAGCAAGACCTGCCACCTCCCATTCCCGATGAGTGTACACCATCTCCACAACCGTAATGGGATGCCTCTTCTTCTCTTCTGACTGAAGTCCTCATCGAGCTTCGTGATCTTCAAACATTTTTTGGTGATCCTTTAATGCGATGGATTCTCATATCACACTGGCAAATTCTTAGTTATTTTCTAGTGTTCTACGTCGTTCATTTTCTAGACTTTTTTACAACTCAGCCTTGTATTTTGGCTTTAGTTGTTTGGTACTTTAGTTATCCTTTGGATATTCTACTTTTAATTGCTTTTTTCCTTGGATATTTAGTTTATGATTTGCTATTGTTTGGATATTTCTCCCTTGATTGGCTTTTGATTTGGTTTGGATATTTAGACTTTGATTGTCTTATAATTTGCTTGACTTATGTTGTGCTTCATTAAGTTTGTGGATGGTTTAAGCTACTTGCTTTGAATAGTTTATGGTTTCGTTCTTTTCTCCAAACATTTTTGGCTTTTTGATGTTGCCAAAGGGGGAGAGAAACTAAGGGTAGAGTTTATCTAAAAACTAGGCCATAAATTCCACTCTTAAGGGGGAGTAAGGATGAGTGCACACATTACAAATTGTATATCGTTTATCTTGTTTTTAGATTGTTGTCATCATCAAAAAAGGGGGAGATTGTAGAATCATATGTTGTATGAAGCTTTTGATGATGCCAAAGATGAAAGCTATTCAAGATTGATCAAAGTCAAGATCAAGAATTCAAGAGAAACGATTAACAATTAGGCCAATAGTATGTTAAAAGAATTCCTTAAAAGAGATTGCACAGGTTTGGCCTTAGGTTAATACTTTAAAACATCTTACAAAAGTTTTTAAGTATAACTCTGTTTTTGAAAATATGATTTTCTCTCTGGTAATCGATTACCAGAGGCTGTAATCGATTACCAGAAGCAAAGATAAGTTTTAAACAGCTTTAGAAAATTTTGAATTTGAATTTTTAACTGTGTAATCGATTACAAAGAGCCTGTAATTGATTACCAGAGACAAAAACTGTTTTAAACAGTTTTCAGAAGTTTTTGAATTTAAATTTTAAAACTGTAATCGATTACAACAGTTGTGTAATTGATTACCAGTCACGAAATTTTGAAATTCAAATCTGAAGAGTCATAACTCCTCAAAATTAACTGTGTAATCGATTACTAGTGAAGAAATTTTGAAAATAACTCCCAAAAGTCACAACTGTTGAACACAAGTTTTTGAAAGGCCACCAAAGGCCTATAAATAGGTGACTTGGTGATGAGGACATGACCAAGAGCAAGGGCAAGGATCCACTTGAAGGACTTTGAGGACCTATGACAAGGGCTAGAGCAAGGAAAGCAAAGGAAGCTCTTCAACAAGTGTTGTCCATACTATTTGAATACAAGCCCAAGTTTCAAGGAGAAAAGTCCAAGGTTGTGAGTTGTATCATGGCCCAAATAAAAGAGGACTAAATGGCGCCACTTCGTCTCAATTTTAGAGTGTTTAGTTTGTCTAAATAATGGCCCAATCCATGTAAAGTTGGCTAACCAAAAATATGTCTTGGGTTAATCAACTAAAGGGGCTTTAGTTTGGTTTAGTTCAAGTTGTAATAAGGGCCCAATTGGCAGCTTAGGCATCAGCCTTGGGGTGACTTTTGGTTGCCACAATTTCAGTTACACTCAGCCATTAAGTTCTTTTAATTCACTGGGTTAGTGGACCATTACTAAATTTAAGTGGATTGTAATTGCCTTTAATGAAGCATATGTAAAATATGATGGTAAAGCTTCTTTATAAGATGAACCATTTTATCAATAAACACAAGTTAAGTTTTATTCAAAAAAATTAGAGTTTATCTCTTTTATCTTAGTGAGAGTGATTCTCCTAAGTTCTTGAGTGATTCAAGAACACCCTGGCTATATCAAAGGTCTTTCACATCCTTTGTGTGTTGCCCTCGCCGAAAAGAGTGATTCTTTCCTTCCACCATTTCATCTTCAACCTTGTTCTTTCAAACCACAATTCCAAAAGATCCAATACTGCCCATAATTATCTCGTGACCATAACTCTCATTTTACTCGTTCAAATTAAGTGATTCTTGAGCCTAAATTGAAATTCAAAACGAGAGCTTTCACCTTGTTTTGGAATCACATCATTTGGAGCCCTATAGCTTGAGTTATAGTCATTTCTATATTTCTATCCAGTCACCACTTAACCTACGTTTTTACCATCTCATTCATCCATTTTATGCAAAGATTCACCTTATTAAGTCCCAGGAAATTAGCCACTGCCAACCCTTGAATCTTGCCAATTTCCCATCTTTTTCTTAATCAATTTTCTGAATTTTCCAACAAGGTTTAATCCTAGACAATCCTAAGTTAGCCCTTGTGCCATGAGGGTTTATATCATTTGGGATTGAATTTCTTACGAGTTTTTCAGAATAATAATTGTCCTATCCTCTCAAAAGAAAGCCTTGGCCAAACACTTGTAAAATCAATAAGGATTCTGATAAGATCTTCATCTTGTAACATTCTTCTCTACAAGAGAGAAATAATCTTCTTACTGTAAAGCAAACAATTGCTGTTCAAGAGACAGTGGGTCTCTTGAGTTGTAAAGATATCTGAACACAAGGGAAGGGTATCCATGTGTGGTTCAAACATTGTAAAAGGATTTTACAAGATAGTGGAAGTCTTAAGCGGGTTGCTTGAGGACTGGACGTAGGCACAACGCATGGCCGAATCAGTATAAAAACAGAGTTTGCATTTCTCTCTTCCCTAAATTTCTTTAATTTATTGCATTCTATTTTTGCTTTACTTATTTTTAAAGAAGTTTCGATTGAATTGCTCTTTACTTGATTCATATTAAGTGTGCATATTCTATTTCGAGAAAGAATAAAAATTTGATTAAGGGGAAATTTTTAAACTTAATTCACCCCCCCCCCCCCCCCTCTTAAGTTATTGAGGCCACTTGTTTAACATTCTATCACCATGGTACATTTTTAATTTTGACTGGACTACTTATCCACTTTGCATTTTGTGATCATGTGTTCATGGATTGCTTGTTACCTTGAGACCATATTCTTCCATTTTCCATATCTCTCATTTTTGTGCATTGTTAGGATCCATTGAAAAATGTGTGTGCCTTGTCCATACCTTTCTTTTAGTTGCGGTTATTTTTTAGTTTGATTTCTTTTTCTTAGTTTTGCCCAAGAGTCTAAAAAATAAAGTGTGGGAGAATTTGATTGAGCATTTGTAGTTTAATATTTTTCTATTCTTCTTAGCTGATTTGACCTCTCTTTAACACCTATTTTCCCACCTTAACTCAGTTTTGGTCTTAGGGAAATGATTGAGCATAATTAAGAATTGTAGCTTATTTTTGGATTTTTGCACTTACTTGACGTATCTGCTTTATGCAGGGCCTAGAGGACACTATAGAACTCTAAATGGAGCATGTGAGTAGTCCCTGGAAATCTAAGAAAACGATCTTCAGTTTTGTCACAAATAAGCCTAGGCCAATGCGAGGGCCAAATTAGGCTTGAAGTCAAGCCCTCTGCACTTGAATAATTAGGCTGTGAATTTGGGCTTTGCTTTGTGTAATTAGTTTAATTAGGTAGATTAGATGGGCTTAATCAAGGTTCATCCCTTCCTTTTGTGTAGTAACTGTATATATTACTAGAAGTTAGTTAGTTAGTTAATTACTTCATTTTGAACAAAAACAAATTTAGTTACTTGTTGTGCAAGCTTTAGGATCAAAATCTTTTATCTCTTTTTCTCTCAGTTGTTCTTCATTCTTGTCTCTCTTTTCACTTCTATTCTTCCTTTTTCTTTCACAAATTTTGTGGCTTTTCCACTGGTGATGATCATGGAAGGCTAAACACTCAATCAATCCAAGGATCTAGTCCAAGCAAGGATGAATTTGAGTTCTGGTTTAGTATTTCAATTCCGTGTGAATGTTCATCTTTTTCTTCAATTCTAATTTCAATTTTTATGATTATGAATAGTCTTGGAATTGAAAATGAATTAGGTTTTGGATTCATTTCTTAATTTTTAAATTTAATCACAGGTTGTTTGGATGATATTCCAACCTAAATTTGCGATCTCAATGAATTTAGGAATTAATTCGATTAAACTAACTCTAATGACATTGATTGAACCATCACAACTTGATCATTCTCTACAGAACTATGATAATTTAATTTGCCGTTTATAATTAAATTAAAGTAGGAACCAAATTGAATTGTATCTCTGAGTCGACCTAGTCTAAATCATGTATTGCAAAATTTCCTAGTGTTATTTGTTTTGGGGTGATTCGACAGTCGTTATCAATAGTAAAAATTAAAAGTGATTTAGTTTTTGGAGGATTTTTGGAATGAAAACAAATTCAGAGATGGAAAAGTGTTATTGAGATGAAATCCATAGAATTCTACAAATGTAATTTGAATCCTAATCAATCTCTAAGTTCTATGCAACCTAGATTCAACTTAAATGATTAACCTTAATTCCTCAGGTGATTTATCCTCGACTCCTAAGTCAAATCCCTATTTCCTTTGGTGATTTAACCTAGAACCTAGAACTTGAACAATGCATCTCTACAATATGAAAACATGATTTTGTTCCTAAAATAAAATGCTTGCACAATTTCAATTCATATCTAGGATATGAACTTGTTTCCACACAATTCAAATCCCTAAAAGCTAGGTTGATCACTCCTAGGCATGCATCTAAGCAAAGAATTGAAATAGGATCACATAACTAAAAGAATTGATCATAAATAAAGAATTACATACTTGAATCCTACTTCATTCACTCAAAAAAGGGAAATTTAGTTCAATTGGATCATGATTGATCCAAATAGAACTTCAAAATATGAACTACAAATGAAGAAAAAAGAGAAGAGAGAGAGAGAATTTTGTAGCTTTCAATATTGAATATGAATTATGAACAAAAGGTACCTAAAAATCTGTTACAAGCTCTTTTAAAGAGAGCTTAAACTACATTACTTTTTTCTGCCATGTAGGATTTTCATTGTAGTGAGGACACATCTCGCTGCAATGAAACTTCAACAATTACAAAGGCCTTCTTCACTTGAATCTTTATGTTTTTGACCCATGCTCATTGTGGCAAGTTTCTGCTTAACTCAAGGTCATCAACCTTCAGATTCATTGTCGCCATGTGCATCTTTGCTATGGTGAATCTTGACATTCTTCAATCACTAGTCCTCTTTCGATGTGGTGAAAATTCATCTCATTGTGGCGAGATCAAGTCTGTAACTCATCATCCCTTTAAGCTCAAAAATACCCTTGTAACATCAAAATTTGGCACAAAACCTTAAAAACTATCTTTTTAGTTTTTGAAATGATATTATACTATTTATTTACAAAAACAACAAATAATTAGCAAAAATCCTATAAAAACTAGGATAATTGCTCACAAAAATAAAGTGTGAAAAACAATTATCAGTAGTTAGAGGGCCAATCAAGACCTTTTTGGTAGTTGACTTCCTTTTCAAGGTCAAAGAATTCCAAGGATTCCAAAGCAAAAAAGGTGAGTAAGAGGTAGAGGGCGTCAACTTCTAAGAGGAAATAATTGAGAGTATTAAACATGGCTCTAAGGAACGTTCTTTTGGATTCATGTATTCAGAATTGCAACAAACAATTTTGGATCAAGGATAATGTGTAGGAAGCAAGGAGTGCATCATATATGGAGTCAATGTAGTCTGAACTATGGTTTTATAGTCATGCAGGGTTCATGTAATGCTTATCATGGGAAGATACTTAATTATAACTTTATGATAGGCAATTGATGTTGACATGAATGTTATTATTTTTGGGTGTATTGCATGTGTTATATTTGTTTGGGGGGCGAAAACAACAATAAAGCCGAACACGGCGGGCCAAATTGGCTTCCCGGGGGGGCAAAAAGGGAAAAGGGGGGCATTCCCACGGGGAGGGAATA
>NC_038244.2:29012824-29015113 GCF_000004515.6 Glycine max
TTATAGATCTAACCATTTCCGTCGATCTAGAATCCAATAAGAGAAAGATCTCCGACTAGGGGGAAACATTTGACATCACTTCACAGAATCGCTATAGACATCACAAATTACGAGCCCCCGGAAAAACTTTAAAACCCCCCCCCCCCATTTAAGATTGGCCCCCAATTATTTTAATATAATAATATGGATGTTGGGGATGTGTATCTCTTGCACAAGTGAATTTACTAGAGAGAAACATAAGTGCGGAGTGTCCAACTAAGCCTAAAGTGAAAAGCCCATTCGGTCACCACAATTTTACTGCGTTAAATGTAGGGTAGGAACAAACAAATTAATAAGTGACATAATTGACTAATTGTGGAGTTGAACTGGAGCAAATTACAAAGCGTAGAGGAGAAGCAACTTGTTCGACGCGCACATTGTTCTCTATTTTCCCTCTCTATTTCCACAGAAAAAATTGAACTTCAAAACACATCAACACTCAATCTTTTGTTGTTACACAATGCTTTTGGTTCCTATTAATTTCTCTTGCGGAGTTATAGTTGCGGTTTATTCCCTTCTTTAACTGTAATTTCATTTTTAAATTTTTCCTTGTCAATATTTTTTATAATTTTTTTTTGTTTTCAGGTTTTTTACTGCATTATTGAAGCCTCTTCTTTATTGTTAGCCTGTCGCCTAGAGGCTAGAGATATCTCAACTCTCAAGAATTACATATTTGAACGGTTGAGAATTTGAGTTGTGTGTGAAAAATGTCATCTTTTACTAGGTTTTAAGACTTCTATAATTATAAAAAATTATTTATTGAACGTCTTATATCTTTTTAGATGCCTGTAGCTTTGGCTTTTCATAATTTGGTTGTTTTTTCCCTTTAGTTTTCCAATGTAATTAATTAGATTATATAGTAGTTTTTTAAAGTATTGAACTCTAATTTTTATAGCTTTCTCTGGCTTGTAATATTATTTGGATTTATATTCTTATATTTTAAGTTATATTATATCATAAATGTCACATAAATTCGGGAGTAATACAACAATGAAGCATAAAAGATTAGGTGCAATTTTTAAGAGATAACAACCGATGGAAATGAGAACACAAATTCAACATCTTCACCTCTTCAACGGCATGATTCTAATGATCCAATTGTTCAACTGGATGAGCCTCTACCAAGATTCAAATAGTTACAGTTGATGAATTTGATGTTAATTCTTTGGAATGTGACCTGAGAAAATGCCTTCAAATATATGAATATCTGATGAATCAAAGAGATGAAGTTCGAAGAGCTTATATCAAATGGGGTCCATATCAAATAGAACTACAAAATTATCCTTTTTGTAAAGAGAAACATCCAAGGCATTTCCAATGTACTTGGTTTAAAATGTTTCTTTCTGGGCTAGAGTATTCCCCATCTAATGATAGAGTTTATTGTTTGTTATGCTATCTATTCAGTACAAAGCAAAGTGATCATTTTTGGATCAAATGTCTTAATAGACAAGGATTTAGATCATGTAGAAAGGTTAATGCTGGAAAAATTGTGCATTTCTTAATCACATTGGAGATAGTCCTTGCTCACCACATAACAATGCAATGAAGGCTTGTAAAGACTTGTTGAATCAGTCAAAGCACATGAAGAACATCATAAATGTGCAAAGTTCAGAACAAGTTGCCAAGAATCGCTTATGACTCAAGACCTCTATTGATACAATTCGTTGGCTAACATTTCAAGCTTGTGCTTTTAGAGACCATGATGAAACACTAAAGTCAACTAATAGAGGTAACTTTCTTAAGATGATTAAACTTCTAGCATCATACAATGACAAAGTGGCACAAGAAGCAAAGGACTGCCATTAAATTTAATTGGATTGGGCTTCTCCCAATTCAATTAAATTTATTTCCCAACACACACATCAAATATTCACTTAATGCATGTGAAATTACAAAACTATCCCTAATACAAAAACTATAGTCTAGGTGCCCTAAAATACAAGGGCTAAAAAATCCTACATTTCTAGGGTACCCTACCTACATTATGGAGCCCTAAATACAAGGCCCAAAAATAATGAAACCTTAATCTAATATGTACAAAGATAAGTGAGCTTATACTTAGTCCATGGGCCCGAAATCTACCCTAAAGCTCATGATAACCCTAGGGCCTTCTCTTGCATCTCTGGCCCAATTTTTTTGGAGTCTTTTATCCAATGCCCTTGGGGGGTAGGATTGCATCATTCCCTCCCCCTTGAAAAGGATTCGACCTCAAATCCCGAGGTTCATGAAACTCTGGGCTTCTTCCATCCA